>NC_083580.1:11603072-11723072 GCF_027579695.1 Neoarius graeffei
GGGCGGGCGGTTTCGCAGTATTTGTCCAATAACCGTCTTGCATTTTGAGATTGAAAAGCACAGAGCTCCCAAATGCCATTGAAGTCCACTGAGGCTGGGTTGTATCGCGCTGTCACGAGGGGGAAAAACTCACGCACACATTAAAGTTATAACGGAATGATTTCGCACTGTAGTGGGTTGAGCACATATATTTCTATGATTCTGGATCTGAAATAGCAATGTTATAAGGTCGGCTATAACATAAGCCTAGCGCAATTCATCCTACACGATGTTCGTCATTTTTAGAGGAGGCTGAGCCTCCCTCGTTGTCTTAGAGCAATCGCCCATGGTCAGTGGACATGGCAAATGACGCATGCTATATTCATGAGAAATATACATTTTGAATGGGGGGGAAATGAGGTCCTGTAAAATGATGAAATGGGAACATAGAAATCAATATGAGAGAGCTAGCCAACTCGCAAACTTCTTCGGGAAGTTGCTTCTTCAGGACGTTTCTACTTGTAGAGCGAACCTAAACAGAACAGATAAGATAAGCCTTTATTGTCCTTGCAACATGTACCGTATTTTTCGGACTATAAGTCGCACTTTTTTTCATGGTTCGGCTGGCCATGCGACTTGTACTCCGGTGCGACGTATATATGGTTTTTTTTTTTTCACCGCGGAATAACTGGAGCTGATGCCGAGTCTGACGACAGCCACGCAGAAGAAGAGGAAACGGCGCTTCGTCTGCCGCTGGAGTTGGCAGAGTTGTTCAGAAGCGACACCGAGGATGAGGAATTCAATGGATTTGCTGATTTGGAGTGAAATCGTCAGCTTGATAAACTTGATTGACCTGTGTTTTATTATTAATGATAGGCCTATAGTTATTTAAATAAGTTATGTAATGATTTTCGGCCTATAGGCTATTGAATAATTTGATGTTGCGGTACATATTCAGCCAGTTTTTCTCTGGGCTATTATAAATGATTTTGTTTTGCATTTTTAAAAATAACTCTCCTTCCAAGATGAACTTTATTCTTCGTCTCTGATGTTATGGTGTTAATGGTCTGAATAACGTTTAATGTTTTTATCTGATATGACGTTAACTGGCAGGCGCACTTTCTGCCTGTTTTTTTTTTTCTCTGAGCGTTTTTTTTTTTTCACTAGACGGTTGTTTTTACTACCGTACCTGTCTTTGGAGATGATATACCTATAGCCTACTTGACCTCTGATTTGATGAAATAAAATTTGACAAAAATGAAGAATGACACTCCTCGATGATGACTACAGCTTTAATAACACAGATGAAAGAGCCATGGGGCGATAATAAGCCCTACCGGTAAAAATATTCTAAAAGCAAACTGATTAATGCATCAGTAATAGGCTACTAATATTAGTTTTAATAATAATATAGGCTATTAGTAATAACGATAGTGATAGTATTAAAGATAGCAGTAGATATTTAAAATAATCAGACGAGGCTACTTACAGGGCAAAGGGCGCGTTATCACTGCTCAGCTGTTCGTTTATTAAATAAACAATGCAGTCGCGCAGTAACCACGCGCCGCTTATCAGATACAATCACAGATTCTATGGATAGAATAACCCTTCAAAAAAGTGCGACTTGTAGTCCGGTGCGACGTATATATGTTTTTTTCGTCTTCATAATGCATTTTTTTGGCTGATGCGACTTAAACTCCGGAGCGACGTATAGTCCGGAAAATACGGAACTATAGGTGCTTTTACTGATTAGTCTGTATTAATTAGTAAAACATAAACACAGTAATTATTATTATTAGTAAAACATAAACACAGGTTTAAAAGACAACCACCCATTAAAAAAAACCCACGTGTTTGTTTTTAAACACAATCGATACTAAAATAGCAGCAAATTGTACTGTCTGTGGAAGTATACATTGCACATTATTATACATACAGGACACTTTTTTATTTTTTATTTTTTGGTGGAATAAAACCATTTATTTTTTTTCGCGGTGCAGTTTCCATCAAATCCTGCGCTCTGATTGGCTGGCGAGTGGGTCCGTATCCTACGGTACGGACCCCGGTTACGGACCTCTGGCAACTCGCTCGTTCACAGCAACAAACACGGTAGCAATTTTTGTCAACATTTATCTTTTTTTATAAGATTTATTTATAAGATTTTTATCAAAAATCTTCTAAATTTTTGCCAGCATTTCTCAGGAGAATAGCATTAATTTTACAGCATGGATAGCGATAACGACAGTGTTCACAGCGAAAGTGAGTTTTACTACCCTGAGGAAGAAGAAATAAAAGAAAACATTTCAGGAGAAAGCTAAAAACCTGTAACTTGCTAACGCCGAGCAAAAACATGTCTGAATCCTGAATGACTCAATTTTGTATAAACAGGGGACTACATAGGCGGCAAAATGTATTTTTTTCCTGCCATGGAAGTGCACTTGTATACCGAGGAGGAAGCCATTTGCATTACAGCCTTGAACGAGGATCCAAAATGGCGGCTCGGCTCGGTTTTCCCTTTCGGGCGCTCTCGTCTTCTGTTAGAATTTAGTAAAGAAAAAAATAAATATATTATTTACCAGCTTAAGGTCGGTCCGTATGGTGAAATTCCGTGACCTCGGCCCAGAGGGCCTCGCTCAGTACTTTCAAGACCTCAGTCACGGTATTTCACCATACGGACCTCCCAGCTGGGATATAACATACATGTATTCGATTCCCTTCTAGCGGGTTTCATTCATTTGGTTCGATAGCATGCAATATTGTTAGCGTATCGCTTATCCTGCATGTATTACAGCACTCTAACACAGGGGTTTTCAAAGTGTGGGAGAGTCAGCCCCCCCCCCCCCCCCCCCCCCCGAGAGCAAATAAACAACAGCGCCCCCCCCCCTTACAATTTTTGTTGCGATGCTTAATGTTCCATTCGTATTTTTAAAAAAATGGTTGTTGTACACATTTTTATTTTTTTCTTTTACACATTTTACACATCTTGTTTTCCACATTTTAAACATCTCATAGCATCGTTAGCTAGCACCTCTTGGCAGACAACACACTGTGGCAGTGGAGCATCTTCAGATCCAGTCCATGAAAATCCAAACTTTAAATAATCGTGGTCATACTTCCTTCTTTTTTTGCTTGGCCCAGACTCTGTCTCCTCACTCACTGTAGCTTTAGGTACTAAAAATCGATCCATTTTGTCTCTGGCAAAGGCTAGCTGAAGTTCGCGAAATGTCCGCAATAGTAACTTAGTCTGGTTTATTTTTCCTCACGTTGCGCCCCCGCCGAAGAACTCTGGCGCCCCCTAGATGAGGCGCGCCCCACACTTTGAAAAGCCCTGCTCTAACACAAGGGGAATGAGCGGCGAATATGGTTTACGATATTGCCTGGTTGTCAAGACAGCATGACGTCACACGTCGGAGATGTAAAACTTCCATGCTAGCGAGCGACTGTGACAATTTGTAAACAAACATGGCCACCAGGTTTGCTTCATTAAATACGGAAGATTTTGAAAGAGAAAGACACGTTGAACACCCGAAAGGAATGTGTGCGCGTGTGTATGTATTGTAATAATAATAATATTGGCTGGCTTTTTTTCGTGGTATATCAGATATATTCCATTCAGCTACTCGTCTTCGACTCCGTTTAATATCATGCTAGCTGAATGGAATATATCTGATGTACCACGAAAAAAAAAAAGCCAGCCAATATTATTTAAATATTCATATTGCACTGGACATGTATATTGCACAGATTAATTGACGTTCAGCGTGAAATCAAATAATAGATATCGAGCTGTTTTTATAAAAGCAGGATCGTACTCTCAATTGTGCCGTTCTACTGAATCTCGGCACGGCCGTGATTAGCTCGGGCTTTGTGCCTTCGCCAAATCAAGGCCGTGCCGCTATTCAGTATAACCTTTTGTAATCTGGTTTAATTCTAAATGAAGCCTGACACTCGAATCTTTTAGATTAGTCACAGGCTTTTCTTCTGTTCCTGTCGATCCAGCAAGCCTGGCTGTTATTTGTGCCGTGCGATTATTTTGCTGAAGTAGAGCATGACCTTTGTTCTCTGGCTTTCTTTCAGGGCTCTGCAGTCCATAAGGATGGCAGCACTGCAAACGGTTCCTCTGAGAAAGAGTCAAATGAGGGCAAACTCATTAAAGGTAAGGTTAGGTCATACGCCTCTGCAGACTTGACCTCTGGGATCAAACGACTAGTCAGAATTAAAGAAAGAAAATAAATAAATAAATAAATAAATAAATGCGTGCGCTGCTGTAATTAGTCTTCTAATCACTGTTGTCCTGATAGTTCCCATGTTCCACAATGCGAAGCGGTGAGCCAAGCATCACCGTGCAGTGTTTAACACTTGTTCTGGCGTGTCGAGGCCGTAATGATGGTGTCTTTAACCCTAATGACCATCAGTGCCCCAGGGGGAAGAAGTTTAATGGCTGGAACAAAGTGGAACAGATCAGAGCTCACTTCCAACCTCTCGTCGACTTGTTTTCCCAGCATCCTTTGCCCCCATCTGCTTTGCTATAAAGTCCAAAGAGAACGACATGCTGCCTCTGGAGAAGAACCGTGTGCGTCTGGACGATGACTCCGATGAGGACAGGGGGAGGGAGGAAGAGCAGGAAGGGGTGGACCAGAGCATGGCTGGAGTGGAGCAACAAAGCGAACCGCCTCCTCCACAGCCTGAAGAGAAAAAGCCCACGCTTTCTCAGGAAGAGCTGGAGGCCAAGCAAGGTGGTGTGACTCCAACACACACACACACACACATATATATATACACAGTGAGAGTAAAAAGTATTTGATCCCTTGCTGATTTTGTTGGTTTGCCCACTAATAAAGACATGATCATTCTATACTTTTAATGGTAGATGTATTCTAACATGGAGAGACAGAATATCAAAACGAAAATCCAGAAAATAACTTGAAAGAATGTATTTTAATTGATTTGTATTTCATTGAGGGAAATAAGTATTTGATCCCTCTAGCCAAAAGCACTTAATACTTGGTGGCAAAGCCTTTGTTTGCAAGCACAGCGGACAGACGTTTGTTGTAGTTAACCACAAGGTTAGCACACATATCAGGGGGAATTTTGGCCCACTCTTCTTTGCAGATCCTCTCTAAATCATTAAGGTTGGTGGGCTGTCGCTTGGCAACTCGGACCTTCAGCTCCCTCCGTAGATTTTCGATTGGCTTGAGGTCCGGAGACTGGCTGGGCCACTCCATGACCTTAATGTGGTTCTTCTTGAGCCACTCCTTTGTTGCCTTTGCTGTATGCTTCGGGTCGTTGTCGCGTTGGAAGACCCAACCACGGCCCATTTTGAACTTCCTGGCAGAGGGCAGGAGGTTGTCCCTCAGGACTGCACAGTACATGGCTCCATCCATCTTCCCACTGATGTGGTGAAGTAGCCCTGTGCCCTTGGCAGAGAAACACCCCCAAAACATAATGCTTCCACCTCCATGCTTGACGGTGGGCACAGTGTTCCTGGGGTCATAGGCAGCATTTTTCTTCCTCCACACATGACGAGTAGAGTTTAGGCCAAATAGTTCAATTTTGGTCTCGTCTGACCACAGAACCTTCTCCCAATCACTTTGTACATCTTTGAGGTGATCATTGGCATACTTTAGGTGGGCCTCCACATGTGCCTTCTTAAGCAGGGGTACCTTTCGGGCACTGCAGGATTTTAATCCATTGCGGCGCAAAGTGTTGCCAGTTGTTTTCCTGGTGACTGTGGTCCCAGCTGCCTTGAGGTCATTCACTAACTCCCGCTGTGTGGTTGCAGGCCGATTTCTCACAGTTCTCATGATCATTGCCACCCCACGAGGTGAAATCTTCTGCGGAGCACCAGACCGAGGTCTATTGATGGTCGTGTTATACTTCTTAAATTTTCTCACAATTGCACCAATGGTTGTTACTTTAATACCCAGCATCTTGCTAATGTTTTTGTAGCCCATTCCAGATGTGTGCAGGTCAACAATCCTGTCTCTGAGGTCCTGAGAGAGTTCTTTGGTCTTACCCATGTTGGAGAGTTTGGAATCTGTCTGATTGTCTGATTCTGTGAACAGGTGTCTTTCATACAGGTGATTTAGTTAGAACAGGCGTCTTCAATTCAGGTAACAGGTTGATTGGGAGTGTCGAACTGGTCTGTGAAAGCCAGAACTCCTAATGCATACTAGGGGATCAAATACTTATTTCCCTCAATGAAATACAAATCAATTAATATATATTCTTTCAAGTTATTTTCTGGATTTTCGTTTTGATATTCTGTCTCTCCATGTTAGAATACATTTACCATTAAAAGTATAGAATGATCATGTCTTTATTAGTGGGCAAACCAACAAAATCAGCAAGGGATCAAATACTTTTTACTCTCACTGTATATATACACACACACACACACACACACACGAAAACTGTCGCTAATACGTCCATGGTTTAACATGAGCATTCGTGATCTTTATCGTTTTGCTCCAGGGATGCACTTTGTTCTATCTCTGTCCCATCAAGTAGCTAACTTTAAAGGGGAACTGAAGGCAAATTTTTTATCATCAAAATTCTACTTATCTCATTTTATAAAATGTCGGAATGCATTTCTGGCAGCTATTTTCGCTACGTTCACACTGCAAGGCTTAATGCTCAATTCCGATTTTTTTGTGAAATCCGATTTTTTTGTGAGGTCGTTCACATTAACAAATATATGCGACTTGTATGTGATCCTCAGTATGAACGAAAAGCGACCTAAAAGTGTTCCGCATGCGCATTGCAGGATACGACGACGTCACACGCAGTGAGCATGGCCAGTGTTTACGGAAGTAAAACCGCCCGGTTGCGGTATGACTCATCCAATCTAGCTTGAATAGCTGCATCCCCCCAAATGGAAATCAGCTCCCTAACCTCTGCGTCCTTCCATTGAGAAGATTCAGAACCTTCACAGCCCGAAGCGTCCCTCGCATTGATGTCATGTGCAGGGGCGCAGATACGTTTTTTGAACTGGGAGGGACAAAAAACTGGGGGGGACAAAGCTGCCAGCAAACCAACCCCAACCCCGATATGCCTGTCAAACTTGTTGTTAGTAACCATAGCAACCAAGCTCGAGCTCGCAACCTGTGCAGTCTGCGCAGCTCAACCAACCGAATATCAGTCTTTGTTTTGTTTTATGTGAATTGTTGCAACTATGTATACACTACCGTGCACCTCAATAAACCGAATGGTAATTAGTCTTTTGATTTTTCCGTGAGGTTTGCCTTATGCAAAGAAAGACAGCATAGACGTTTTTTCCTCCCTATAAGTGGGGGGGACCGAACGAGGTGAATTTAAATATGACTCGTCCCCCCCTCTATCTGCACCCGTGATTATGCGCCATGTTGTTGTAACTTTTTTTGAGAGACCCGCCGCCTACTTCAGCGCAGAATAGTGACGTTTGTGGCTTGTTGATGACGTGTAAGTCGGATGAATGCGACCTGGCGGTTCAGACTGAAGTCGCATATGAAAAGAGCGGATAGGGATCGGAATTAGCACCACATATCCAAACGGCCTGGGTCGGATTTGAAAAAATCGGATCTGTGTCGTTCATATTGTCAATAAAAAATCGGATACAGGTCACATATGGGCGAAAAGATCGGATTTGAGTCACTTCAGCCTGCAGTGTGAACGTAGCCTTTGTCGCTGCTATAGCAAGTTATGAGTGTTTTGAAATACGCTACGTCAGTGGTTCTCAAACTTTTTTCACCAAGTACCACCTCAGAAAATACTTGGCTCTCCAAGTACCACCATAATGACCAACATTAAAATACAGTAGCGTAGTAGGCCTAAGTATTCATTAAAAACAAGGCGGAGGTTTTATTTAACAAATATATTTAATATTGTTGGCCACTGTAACATTACACACAGTACTTTGAACAGTAACACTGTGTTTAAATATAGGAAAATAAAACACTGTACTTAAATAATGAATCAAATAAACTGGCCAAATCTGCAACATCTGTATTCTCATCAAGCTGTATGGTAAACTATCTACTGTTCTTAATGCGCTCAATCAGTGTCTTTTTAACATCGTCAGCCATGTCGTTTATTCTCCTTGACACGGTGTCATTTGAAAGCGGCACCAAGTTTAACACTCTGGCAGCTTTCTCTCCACACATGATGCGTGTCACCTCTCTGGCTAATGGCAAACACAGCAGTTCCCCGATTGTGTGCGGCTTACCGGCTCTGGCGATCAGGAGGCTGGCACGATATGAAGCTTCCTGTGCTTTGGCTACGGGTGTACCATAGGACAGAATGGTGGACTTGGACTGCTTCAGTTCATCACGTTTTCGTAAAAAAAAAAAAAAAATCCATTGGTTTGTCCTTTAGTGCTGTGTGTTTGGTTGTAAGATGCCGTTTGAGATGCGACGGTTTCATGGACTCATTGCTCAGAACGTCCCCGCATACAACACACTGCGGCCTGGGCAGCTCCTCTGTCCCGCTCCAAATGAATCCCAGTTTTATGTATTTTTCGTCATACTTCCTCCTCACTGGTTTCTGCCGTTTGCTAGCAGTTCTGGGGCTGGTTTTGCCACTGTCGTTAGCATCTGCGCTCGGCTCACACGCGTCCTCTTCAGTTCTCCCTCTGTCCTGATCCACGCTCCCATTCGCGGATTTAAGCCACGACAGTAATTTTGTCGTACTCGTCATAATTAGCAAAGCCACCTCCACCTTTTCCCATCACAGCCTAGTCTACCAATGGCGGATAACCGTCTGTCAGCGGAACGGGCGGGAATGCGTACGTACGCTACGTATGGCTACCCAGAAGCACTTGCAAACTTTTTTAAAATTATTAACTTAATTTGTATCTCCTTTCATTTTCTTGTCACCGGTTGATATTTTCATCCATTCGGATATTATGGATAGTATTTCACGTTTTATTTTATTTTATTTCTTAAAATGTATTTATATTTAATTAAGTGATTCTTTGGAGTACCACTAGAATGGAGCCCGCGTACCACTAGTGGTACGTGTACCACAGTTTGAGAATCACTGCGCTACGTAATATATCAGTCCATATGTCAAAGCAACGGCCGTAAACGAGATTCGCTGAGACCTGTGCGAGACTTCATACAGTAGGACGGAAGTAAAACGTACAGCGGAAATCAAAGCGACCGACATCTGCCAACGTTGTCAAAAGACGCGCGCGCCCTCTTTCGAATGCTGACGTAATCAAGCCGGAAGTTTTCCCCGTGTCCGAAATCGTATGGAATCAATTTTGTGCCAAAATGTTCATACAATACTTTTGAAATATCAAACAAAAATGATAAATCAAAATTCAAAAAAAAAATTTTTTTTAAAAGTCAATTTTTTTTAGACTGGCAAACAAATTATTCGTGTAATCGTGCAAAATATCAGTCTATTACTCTTCAGAAACCTTTTATTTTTTGTTCCGCGTCTTTCTCAGTTCGGTTTGGAGCAATTCCAGCGTTATGGACGTGACACTTGAACTCAAAATGGCACCAAATGACCCAGTGCATGTTTTATTGTCTCCCAGTATTTAAACAGGTGTTGCATATTTTAAGGCTGTACCATACTGGAGAAGTGATAGAACAAGAACAATTCCCATAGTACATCTAGGGCATGCCAGAAAACGCCAATAAAAGATGCGTTATGGATGTGACAGAAAAAGTATCACTTTTCTTGGGTGACTGTACATTTTTATCAAACTCTGTGAAATTGTAAACCTAATGTCGAAATGGAGATATCCGTTTGATAGAGGGGTCCAAGGTGAATATTAAAAATCTTTGTTTAAAATATTTTGTATTTCATGCAGAGTTTCGGAAGGAAAAGTCAGCGTTATGGATGTGACGAAATTCCGTTATGGATGTGACGCGTCTGAAATAGACATGGCATACGTTTAGAAAATCAGCAATTTAACCACCATAACCCTTTGAAAAACTCTCTAAATATCAGCTAAAACTATCAGAGTTCTTAAATAATATTTAGGATAGCTATCGTTTTGTGGATTTTAGCATACATTTCTGTGTCTTGTGGCAATAATATAGAATTGTACATGATCAAAGTTGATTTTAGCTTGGGTTTTAGATTATAAGAAAGAAAGACTGACAGTGACATATTAGGTGATCAAAATATTTATTTATGTATGTATTTATTTATTTGTTTATTTATTTAATTTGTTTAGTTTGAAATTTGGGATCTCCTGTGAGGTTGACATTTACATGGAATTGCTCTTTGGCGTAATTTATTTTGGTTGCGATTCCAGCTTTCTCGTTTGCGCTCCCTGACTTTCTGCTTGCAGTTTTGGCACAAACTTGACGTGTGGGTGGGCTGTCCAGGAATGCATTCCCATTGGCTAACTTGTGTTTGACTGACAGCTACGCTCAGCCATTCCCTACTCGGATTCTGGCGGACTGTTTGACGAGTGACCGATCCATTGACGGTAAACAAGGATCGAGTGGACTTCAGTGGCGACTATGATACTGAATTAATTCAACAAAGTGTAAGTGCGGGACAAATGTGATGTATGTGTTGCAGTAGTACACGAGTCCACTCGATCCTTGTTTACCGTCAATGGATCGGTCACTCGTCAAACAGTCCGCCAGAATCCGAGTAGGGAATGGCTGAGCGTAGCTGTCAGTCAAACACAAGTTAGCCAATGGGAATGCATTCCTGGACAGCCCACCCACACGTCAAGTTTGTGCCAAAACTGCAAGCAGAAAGTCAGGGAGCGCAAACGAGAAAGCTGGAATCGCAACCAAAATAAATTGCGTCAAACCGAACTGAGAAAGACGCGGAACAAAAATAAAAGGTTTCTGAAGAGTAATAGACTGATATTTTGCACGATTACATGAATAATTTGTTTGCCAGTCTAAAAAAAATTGACTTTTTTTTTTTTTTTTATTTTGATTTATCGTTTTTGTTTGATATTTCAAAAGTATCGTACGAACATTTTGGCACAAAATTGATTCCATAAAATCACTCAGATATCGATGCGCTGTCGAAGCGCGCAGAAGGTGTTAGTACGCCTGTCATTATAGTGCGGACTTTCCATAGCATAGAAAATCGCTACGTTTCAATTTGTGTAACTGAACTTGTTTCATATCACTGGTCATATAAACCTATGTAAACAGGAAAAACGTGCAAGAGTTTGGTCGCATCTAACTACAGCCCCAAAAAATACCATTGGCCATACTGAGCCTAGCTACATTGCTAACAGGAGTGACAGCGCGTCTGACTGACTGGGAGGTCGCGCAAAGCTCGGAGAGGTACGGAGCAGCTCGTCTCAATTCAGATAAGAGCATATTTCATTATGGAAGTACGGTGGACTGTTCCTTTAAAGCAGCACTTACTTCTTGAAGCACTGTGAGCTTCACTAGAGGAGCTCTGCTCTTCTGCCATGATCGGAGATCTCAAACACGGAAGAGCGGAAAGGAATCGGAAACGTACGCGAGATTAGACCACATCCGCAAATTTAGGCATCTTAAAATGTTTTTATTAATGCCAAATAAAATATCCAGCCCAAATTATATACGATAGACATAATAATTTATAAATTTTATTTTAAACACGTTTTTAGTTAGCGGGACTGCAGCTTATCACCTCTGCCGCCCGCGCCCGCAATGTGCACTCCCCCTCCCGCCCGCGCCCGCAATGAGCTTTCAGAATTTGTCCCGCGCCGCACTGCTTTGCATCGGGTCCCGCGGGACTCCCACGGGAGTGCAGGGCTCTATCGTGAGCGTCCGCCATGACGGTGGATATACAAAGCAACTAGGACGGCAGCCGCTGAAAGCGTGTCTGTAAACAGTGCTGAATTTTCTCAGGATTGCCACGATTTGAACACTCGAGCGAAGATTCGATACAAAGAGAAGATAGAGATGTGTGGCTTTGACCCATATTATTTTTTTAAAAAAGTCGGATTTTTTTTTTTTTTGAGGACAAGACGCTTCTACCGACCGTCGAGTACCCGGATCAGTTTGGAAATCTTAATTTTATAGAAGTTTCGAAATAATACCTTGTTTCAGTCAAAGTTAGCTGACCTGGTATTAATTTCTCAGCTGCAGCCGTGGTGTCTCGGCAGTGGCGTGCACAGACATTTTGGGGGGCAAGTGCTCTGGGGGGAAAAAAGGGCACTTTTTTGCGCATGTGGAACACCTTATTATAAAAGTCTGAGATTTAACCCTCCTCTTGTGTTCATAATCATATCAAAGTTTTGGGTATTTTTCTGCAGTTCCATCTTTAAAAAGTCTGATAAAGTCTGAAAGTCTGATCTTCCCGTCACTGACTTGAGTCTCAAGACTGTGTTTATTCACAGATTTCCGTGAGATCATCTTAAAATTTGTAACGAAATATACACACTCAGTGGGCTCAACGGAGCTCTCCTTTATTTGCATAACGGCGTGCATACTAGCATAACGTGATATTCTTAATCATGTTATAAAAACAGGTCGGAATTGATGGAGAGTGGGGTTGCCTCAATGGTTTAGGCTACATTTAAAATGCTGTTCAGTTTGTTTCTCCATATGGAAAGGGAGCAAATAAGCTGGCAAAGGCTGCCATGTGCAGTTGTTTCTGTATGCGACGGGCTACTTCACGACAAAACAATTACAGCTTGGGCTTAGACGGCAAACAATACATTTTCACTCGATTCATGTGTTACCTGGCTGGTGGGGCAGGGGAAGAGCTGACTGACTGCCCGATGTGTTGTCTGCGCTACGACAAGGCCGTGGCTTCCAGGACGCTATGCTGCTGCAACCTCACATTGAATGCACTGCACGCTTGTTCACGTGACAGAGCAAGAGAGACAGAGGTCCGGTGTGTGTGTGGAGGGGGCATACATCGGGACATTATTTTCACACGCGCTTTTAATGCCGCGGCTTTTCTAAAAGATCATGTCGACGTTGGCCTCAGTAAACTGTTAAAAAAAAAAAAAATCAAAAGGGCACTTTTTTGGGCAGAGGGGCAGGTGCTTGAGCACCACCTCGTGTCTATCTGTGCACGCCACTGTGTCTCGGAACTCCACGGGCGAGCTACCACATGCAGCTTCCGCAAACTCCGCTGTCTTCCTCCTCCTTTGAGCTCTTTGGTGTCGTTCGGCTGCCGCAGAATAAAGTCCGATCTTGGACGAAGCATAGCCCATGTTCTGAGTGGGCGCCCAGTCTGGATTGTTTCTGTTGTATAATTTTGCTGGTTCTCCTAGAAGCGAAACGGTAATAGACGTGTTAAAATTATAACAACGACTGAGTGAACCACGACAAGAGAGCGCTCATTTTATAGCAAAATTCTAGCAACACGAAATAAAATTCTTCCATGATATTATCGAGAAAGCATTTGAATCTCACCTGAGATAAAATGATGACCGCAAACACGAGCTGTTTTGGTTTTAGCCTCGGTTCGATCAGCCCTGCCGATGTTGTTCAGCCGTGCTCGTCTCCTCTCCTCTCCTCTCCATACTAAGCCTCAGTTTCCTCTTTCCGAATCACGGACGGAATTCTAAAAAACCGGAACGTGCCACAGTCACGAGTGCTGTTGTGACCACAGCCATACGTAGCGCACAGAGGTGGCATTGCTAAAAGAACGCTTAAAGCAGTGGAAAAACTAAGAGAGTCGCGCACGCGTGACCTATGTTTTGTATGGAATGTCGCTTGACCCCGCATTCGTATCTCCACCAACATGGCCGACCTCCGGGTTTCTGTTTTGCTTTGACGTCGCTTTCAAGTCAAGGATACCGTGAGGAGAGAAAAACAAAATGGCGGAGCGTGTTCCTGAACCAACCGAGGACGAAATAAAAACTCTCCTCGAAAACAAAACCCCAAATGATACAAAAAAGCAACAAACGATGGAATGAAAGTAATTGATGGTAAGAACCATCAACAACCACTTTTTTCAAGAATAATAATTATTATTATTATTTATCGCATTTTTCACAAATTACTGCTGTTATTTCGCCAGTTTGTTTACATTCTAAGCAGAAATTATTTTATCGGACGTTTTGTATTAATAATAATAATAAGTTCAACTTATATAGCGCCTTTCAAGAAACCCAAGGACGCTTTACAATTATAGACAAAGAAAAACAAATAATAAAAAATAATAAATGAATAAAAAATAAAAAGTCCACCAAGCAGGGGTCAGGATGTAATTCCAGTGGTGTAGCAACCACAGTCCCACCAAAAGGCGCATGAAAACAAGTCCCACATCTCCAGCACAGCCGCCGTGACGCCGTCAGCCACATCGCTCAAACACCATGCCGTGGATCCACAAAGCGAGCACAGAAGCTCCGCCACGCAGAGCGCTGGTGTGTCCCAAACCGCCTGCACAGCCGCCGCGACGCTACCGAGCAACATCGCTCGGAACATCACGCCAAGCGTTAAAGCACAGAGCGCTGGACAACCACGAATGTTAAATGAGCAGCGAGCTCACTGCAGTCCATAGCTGGGAGCACAGGCATCACCCACAGCGAACCAAGGCCTGGAGGGAACCAACGCCCAAAACTGGGTCCGGAGCTACACCACAACCGGCGGACAAAACACTCAAACATCAAACTACACAAACACACAGAAAAAAAATAAATAAAATGAAAATTGAAAAAAAATATTAAAAAAAAGCTCTGGTGAGAAGCGGCAGCCAGAATGCGCACGACGTACTCTCAACCGGAAACGGAAAACGGAAATATAAAGTTTTTATTTGTCGAATTTGCAAAAATTAAAAATAAAAATGCTGTTTCTCAAAATCCAGTGAATGCGGAGAGAATAAGACAGTTATTCCACTCAGTCTCGTCGTACATGGGTTATAGACAACTCGGCGCTACGCGCTTCGTCGGCTTTCAGCTCATGCATGACTCGATTGCGTGGAATAACTGTTATTTATTTTTTCGCGGTCCGGTTTCCATCAAATCCTGCGCTCTGATTGGCTGGCGAGCGGGTCCGTATCCTATGGTACGGACCCCGGTTGCGGATCTTGGCAACTCGCTCGTTCACAACAACAAACAACATTGTAGCTTTTTTTATCAACATTTATAAGATTTTTATCAAAAATCTTATAAATTTTTGCCAGTATTTCTCAGCATAATAGCATTAATTTTACAGCATGGATAGCGATAACAACAGTGTTCACAGCGAAAGCGAGTTTTACTACCCTGAGGAAGAAGAAATAAAAGAAAACATTTCAGGAGAAAGCTAAAAACCTACAACTTGCTAACGCCGAGCAAAAACATGGCTGAATCCTGAATGACTCAATTTTGTATAAATAGGGGACTACATAGGCGGCAAAATGTAGTTTTTTTCCTGCCATGGAAATGCACTTGTATACCGAGGAGGAAGCCATTTGCATTACAGCCGTGAATGAGGATTCAAAATGGCGGCTCGGCTCGGTTTTCCCTTTCGGGTGCTCTCGTTTTCTGTTAGAATTTGGTAAAGAAAAAAATAAATATATTATTTACCAGCTTAAAAGGGAACAGAGGGCAATATATAGAGTAAATATAACAATAAAACACACATTAACGAACCTTATTCAAGACTTACAAAAGTTTTTTGTTCTAAGGTTGGAAAGTTATAGTGTTCTGAGCAAACCATTTCCGCAGTTTGAACAGCCCGCCATGATATTAATTTTATCCAATCAGAACGCACGTTCATTTTCTCTGCGTAACACTCATGACGTATGTATGTGCCCAGTTGTGTTGGCTCATTGCGGTTGGGAATAGCACGTGTGAAATACCTGTTTCTGCCTCTTGCGACGATTTCGCAAGTCCACGGGTGGCGCCTATCTCATTGCAGCAAATAAATTCTGCTGGACTCGTGAGCAACTCCACGTTACATTTTCCGCACGAGCACCACGCCGTGTCACCTGCACGCAGACGCTCTGCCCCGCCCCACGCTCGCCATGCCCATGGTCAGCATCAGTCTCATCCTCGCCGTCATCCGAGCTTTCTTCTCTTATTTCATCACCGGAGTCGAGAGTACCTCTCCTAGCTATTTTAAATTCGTTTCTTAAGACAAGGATTTTTTAAGACGTTACCTTGTTGACAGTTTCGGCGAGAATCTTCCGCCTTCTTCAAAACAGTCACCAGATGTGTCCTGGGGGAGCGACCTGACAGCAGGAGGCGTGAACTACCTGTCAAACTGGGTGGGACGTTCACGCCTCCGTAGCGTAACATCAGCTGATAACGCACGTCACCACTCGACATCTGGTGACCGTTTTGAAGAAGGCGGAAGATTCTCGCCGAAACTGTCAACAAGGTAACATCTTAAAAAATCCTTGTCTTAAGAAACGAACTTAAAATAGCTTTAATAGTTAGACATGATGAACTTCCACTACATAGTACCTCTCCTAGGTTCAAACTGGTACCCTTCTAACCCATAGCCTGCTTGCAGTGTGTCTTGCGGGATCTCTTCGTATGATTCGACAGAGCTGTCGCTTTCACTTGATGCGCCCGACGCCGTGATTACACGCTTATCTCCTCGATTTCGGAGAGTTCCGCTAGTGCAGTGGGTAGCGCTGATGTCACGGTCTTTTAAAAATGGCGACTCTTGTGCGGTTTAGCGTATAAAGTATTATATTTACAATTACCAAGATATTTCGTTGTTTTCTAGTATAGAAATTTAATATAATACTTAAGAATATGTTTCTTTGTCACATCAGCAACTGTATATATTATATTTGGTACCCCTTTAATGTCGGTCCGTATGGTGAAATACCGTGACCTCGGCCTTGAATACTGACTTTGGCCCAGAGGGCCTCACTCAGTACTTTCAAGACCTCGGTCACGGTATTTCATGATACGGACCTCCCAGCTGGTAAATAACATTTATATCCAGCATGCAAAAATAAACAAACTGTCTTTATCATTTGAAAGAAATAAGTGGCAACATTTTCCCGAACCCACGACCAGCACGAACCCTTTTCAGTTTGTGTATGTAGAAGGCCAGGTGTTTGGAACTGCTAAATTGCTTAACTGCTCCCACTAGGCATTTGTCTGACACACATCGCACATTAACAAACACATTTTCCTCTAATCTGTTGACATAATGATGTGTAAACTGCACAATCAAATGCAGATGAGTGGTGCAAATTGCCTTTTGTCGACACGAATCCTCGCACATCTTGTCGTTTAAGTTACAAAAAAATCATCCCTGTACCTTCTCACAAACTCTGCACAATACACCAGAGAAGTGACGT
The DNA here is from genome assembly GCF_027579695.1 of Neoarius graeffei. Lineage (NCBI taxonomy): Eukaryota > Metazoa > Chordata > Actinopteri > Siluriformes > Ariidae > Neoarius > Neoarius graeffei. The sequence continues at coordinate 11,620,212 of NC_083580.1, forward strand.
GTGTTTATTTATTTATTTATTTATAATTCATTAATTCAGAAACGATGCACAGGCTATAAAGGAATCCATGTTCTTTACTCAAGTAAAAGTTTCAAAAAGCATCTGGAAACCTTATTTAAGGAAGTATGAAAGAATTAGAAAACGCATCAGACACCTGTCTCTAATTACACGTTTTTAGGTTTTTTTTTTTTTTTTTAAAGCCTGACTGTAAATTCAGAGAGCATTTAGCTAAAGGTAAGTATTCTCTTAATAATCTCTCAAACATGAGCTATCAGGATAACTCTAATATGGTGGATTGTATCGTTTCATACGAGGTAATTATACACGTCTGGGTATTCCACCTCTGGCAGTTCAACATCCACTGACACGGTCGTGAAAACTATGTCCGGTAAGCCATAAGGGTCACTAATCTGTAGGTCGTTTATTTTAGACATGTATCTAATTATCTGTTCATTAGAAAAATGAGCCGTGTAGTCCGTCGGTTGAAATTGAGGTTTTTCAGCCACGTGACCAAGTCATGTGATGCATCGTTAGGTTGCCATTTTGGACGTCACGGCTCGAATCAGTTTGAATGCGAGGAAGGCGACAAACGAAAAGCATAAAAGAAAAAGGAGCGAGATGCAGAAAACACCTTCACTATCCAGCGACGTAGGGCATTTACAGGGCGAGCAGAGGGAGAGGTATTTGCAAAAATTGAGGTTAGCAGGCTTAGAGAACGACGTTTACCTGCTTCCACCAGGATTGTTCACTGACGTACGGAAGTACACGAAGCCCTCGTCTTTACCTGACTTCGGCCCACATGATCTGTATACCTATGTCGTAAAAAACCCATCGCCATACACAGGTATTGATCTGAAAGCGTATAAGAGTTTGGATGCCTACAAATATTTTGTGTCAGGCTGGGTAACATGCCTACATCAGCGGGTCGTCCCTGGAGCCGGTGGTTGCCATCTTATTACAGCTAAGGTTTGTTCACATTTTCATTTACTTTCGGTCCTCAGGATAAACAAAATGTTATTAAATGTCATTGAAATAACTTCTTAGTCTGTTGAGACATGGCCCGTTATAAATTTGCTGTTACCAGGCAATGACCAAGAACTGTATTATTAGGGTCCGTGTCTGTGTTGTAGCAGTGTACTAGCAGCTAGCTGTTAGCACTAGCTAATGTCAACAACATAGTAGCTAGTATGTTACTGTAGCAATGTTTACGTTCAGTCATTTGGATGACTGTTAAAACCTTTCAGTCTCAAGTTTTTCCTTTACTGTATTTACTAGTTTACTGTAATTATGATCCGGCAGCTATTTACACCGGATCCAGTGTAAATAGCTGCTGGAGCGCGATCCGGCTTGCTCCCCCTCAAATTAAGCAGCGCGCTCCGGCTTGCTCCCCCTCAAATTAAGCAGCGCGCTCCGGAACCTCGGCCGGAGCAGTCCGGGAGCAAGCCGGAGCGCGCTGCTTAATTTGAGGGGGAGCAAGCCGGAGCGCGCTCCGGAACCTCGGCCGGAGCACTCCGGGAGCAAGCCAGAGCGTGCTGCTTAATTTGAGGGGGAGCAAGCCGGAGCGCGCTCCGGAACCTCGGCCGGAGCACTCCGGGAGCAAGCCGGAGCGCGCTGCTTAATTTGAGGGGGAGCAAGCCAGAGCGTGCTCCGGAACCTCGGCCGGAGCACTCCGGGAGCAAGCCGGAGCACGCTGCTTAATTTGAGGGGGAGCAAGCCGGAGCGCGCTGCTTAATTTGAGGGGGAGCAAGACGGACTGCGCTCCGGCAGCTATTTACACTGGATCCAGTGTCTGTAACACGTTTTTTTTTCAAGCTGGTTCTCCCTCTCTGTCTGCAGCGTTAGTATGTAGCTTGACCTTCAAAATGGCGGACACCGGGGCGTCACGTGACCCTGTGACGTCAGGTGAAAAACCTCAATTGATCCATTTTGGACACGAGTGCAGCAGTATTCAGCTGTGTTGTTGACCAACAAGATGGCGGCTGTTTACATTCCGGTCACGTGACTGCAAGATCTCTATAGATGCAGTATATCTGTAATACTTTGTCATAAATATGTTGCAATACATTGAACAGTTATTCCACGAAATCGAGTCGTACATGAGCTGATAGCTGATGAGGCGCGTAGCACCGAGTCGGCTATAAGCCATGTATGACGAAACTGATACCCCTTTGCCACCAAATCAGTTCCAGGGCTGGTTCGGGGCCAGTGCTGGTGCTGGTTCATAACTCGTTCAACTTGCGAGCCAGCTGAGAACCAGTTTGCTTTTCCATAGCTCGCGGTGCTAAGGGAAGCCACGTCATTACGTCGCTGTATACGTCAGTTACGTCGCTACGTTTGCATAAACCTTGGCGCGAATATCGAAGCAAAAACAACACGGAAGAAGCAGCAGCGGCAACAACAGCAATAATAATAATAATAATGGGTGACTTCGCGTTTGTACAGCTGCTGCTTCTCGTCGCTTAAAAATGGCGATCTTTTGCGGTCTTGTTATTGTTGTTGGTCTTAACAACTCCACCCCCCCGCTGACGTAAGCGGTTCTTTCCTCTGGCCCAGCACAGAGTTGGTGCTAGCCTGGAACCGGTTTTTCTGGCCCCAGAGCCAGTTCTTTGTCAGTGGAAACAGAAAACCCGGTTCCAAACTACTGGAACTGGCCCCGAACCAGCCCTGGAACTGCTTTGGTGGAAAAGGGGCATGAGTGGAATAACTGTTTTATTCTATCCACGTTCACTGGATTTTGAGAAACGGAGCATTTTTATTTTTGTTTTTTGCAAGTTGGATGAATAAAGGCTGTATATATATATAAAACGTCCGACCAAATCATTTCCGCTTAGAACGTAAACAAACCGGCGAAATGCCAGGAGCAATTTGTGAAAATGCTATTATAATAATAATTCTTGAAAAATAAAGATACGTTCTAACCATCAAATACTTTCATTCCATATTTTGTTGCCTTTTTTTTGTGTATTTTTGGAGTCGTCGTCGTCTTTAGGGTGTTTTCGTGGTTGGCCGGCTAACTTAAAGGTGCATTACCGCCACCAGCTGGGCTGGAGTGTGGAACAGGAGCTATTTGGGGAGGGGAACTATATTCTTTGAGCGATTTTTCTGTTTCTTTTAAATACGTGATCATTTTTGGGGTTTTGTTTTCAAGTGGTTTTTATTTCATCTTCGGTGAGTTCAGCGGCACGCTCTGCCTTTTTGTTTTTCTCTACTTACGGTATATGAGCTGATAGCCTAGTCGTAGAGTAGCCAATCCGAGCGTGCAATTGCTCATATCCAGTGAAATGTGGATAGAATAAACAATATTTGTTATAAATTACAGCTTATATTGCCTGAAGTGGAAGAAACGTAATGTAATCAAGCCAAGCCAACCTCCCACCTGCTACTTTTTTTTTTTTTTTAAACATCAGCTTTTCCCAGGCTGATTCGATCCAGGTTAACGAAATGATCACAGCACTGGGGAAGTTCACAGCTGCAGATACAACACTCTCCTTGGTGTCGTGGAAACGGCAGGATTGAAAGCACATTTGCGCTCCAGAGAATAGCCGAAATTGAAATCATAACGCGCAGTCTTTTCATAACGTTAAATGTTGTCTGAAACCGAAAATGGAGAAGTCAGTGCTTATTTTTGCATTTGAAAGTACCATATCGTATCTAATTTCAATTTTGTCTATCGACACGTCTGTAAATGGTTCCACGGGCACGGTGTCATTTAGCAGTGGTCCCTTGTAAAAAAAAATTGCTTTTAAATTCAAAAGGTATTGGATAAAAGAAAAGCTCAGGGAAAGTACACGTACTTAAAAACCAGACTAAAGTAATTTGTTCGTCTGCCTTATAGATCAACCAGCTGCGCTTTTCAAGTTGTTTGCTCACCTTGTATAGAAAAATGAATCATTTTCAGACTAGACGTACACCGAACGTCTCTTAACCCCCTGTAATTTTGTGCTCCGCGCATTTTATCTGGAACAAGAAAATTGCAGATAAACTTGTGGTTTCACACAAACATCTTTAGCAATCAGTGATCCCAGAACTGTCATTAAGAAAAAAGTTTCCATCAAACAGCGTGGTTTCGGCATTCAAAAGCAGCGTCTGGAAGGAAAAACAAGCGACACAACATAGCACTGTCAACTTAACTCTTTACCCCTTACTGACAACCCCGTGTATATCCCATAATGACGACTCTGAATTTGCCTCTACATACATTTAGGTCCATAAATATTTGGACAGAGACAACATTTTTCTAATTTTGGTTCTGTACATTACCACAATGAATTGTGAACAAAACAATTCAGATGCAGTTGAAGTTCAGACTTTCAGCTTTAATTCAGTGGGTTGAACAAAATGATTGCATAAAAATGTGAGGAACTAAAGCATTTTTTAAGCACAATCCCTTCATTTCAGGGCTTCAAAAGTAATTGGACAAATTAAATAATTGTAAATAAAATGTTCATTTCTAATACTTGGTTGAAAACCTTTTGTTGGCAATGACTGCCTGAAGTCTTGAACTCATGGACGACATCAGACGCTGTGTTTCCTCCTTTTTAATGCTCTGCCAGGCCTTTACTGCAGCGGTTTTCAGTTGCTGTTTGTTTGTGGGCCTTTCTGTCTGAAGTTTAGTCTTTAACAAGTGAAATGCATGCTCAATTGGGTTGAGATCAGGTGACTGACTTGGCCATTCAAGAATATTCCACTTCTTTGCTTTAATAAACTCCTGGGTTGCTTTGGCTTTGTTTTGAGTCATTGTCCATCTGTATTATGAAACGCCGACCAATCAGTTTGGCTGGATTTGAGCACACAGTATGTCTCTGAATACCTCAGAATTCATCCGGCTGCTTCTGTCCTGTGTCACATCATCAATAAACACTAGTGACCCAGTGCCACTGGCAGCCATGCATGCCCAAGCCATCACACTGCCTCCGCCGTGTTTTACAGATGACGTGGTATGCTTTGGATCATGAGCTGTACCACGCCTTCACCATACTTTTTTCTTTCCATCATTCTGGTAGAGGTTGATCTTGCTTTCATCTGTCCAAAGAATGTTCTTCCAGAACTGTGCTGGCTTTTTTAGATGTTTTTTAGCAAAGTCCAATCTAGCCTTTTTATTCTTGAGGCTTATGAGTGGCTTGCACCGTGCAGTGAACCCTCTGTATTTACTTTCATACAGTCTTCTCTTTATGGTAGATTTGGATATTGATACGCCTACCTCCTGGAGAGTGTTGTTCACTTGGTTGGCTGTTGTGAAGGGGTTTCTCTTCACCATGGAAATTATTCTGCGATCATCCACCACTGTTGTCTTCTGTGGGCGTCCAGGTCTTTTTGCATTGATGAGTTCACCAGTGCTTTCTTTCTTTCTCAGGATGTACCAAACTGTAGATTTTGCCACTCCTAATATTGTAGCAATTTCTCGGATGTGTTTTTTCTGTTTTCGCAGCTTAAGGATGGCTTGTTTCACCTGCATGGAGAGCTCCTTTGACCGCATGTTTTCTTCACAGCAAAATCTTCCAAATGCAAGCACCACACCTCAAATCAACTCCAGGCCTTTAATCTGCTTAATTGAGAACGACATAACGAAGGAATTGCCCACACCAGCCCATGAAATAGCCTTTGAGTCAATTGTCCAATTACTTTTGGTCCCTTTAAAAACAGGGTGGCACATGTTAAGGAGCTGAAACTCCTAAACCCTTCATCCAATTGTAATGTGGATACCCTCAAATGAAAGCTGAAAGTCTGGACTTTGTCCATGCCCATTATATAACTATAACTTGAATATGTTTCAGTAAACAGGTAAAAAAACAAAATTTGTGTCAGTGTCCAAATATATATGGACCTAACTGTACGTATTTTACCCTTTACAGGTATCCCAGGTGAATATTGATGATAAAATGTATGAATTTTGAAAAGATAATTGAGCAACGTTATATAAAGCATCTTTTGTAAAGTTGCAATAATCATTTATTGCAGCGTTTCTCAACCTTTTTTCAGTCACGGCACCCTTCAGAAGTACACAAATTCTCAAGGCACGCCCATATAAAATATACGCGGTCACGCTGACCCCAGCAGTGACGTTGTGACATGGGAAAGGGGGCCGTGAGACAAATTTTGATGATGCATGAGGCGGTGATGATCTGTATTAGTGTAGCTATCGTTTTTTGGAATTTGAATTCATTTTATTTATTTCAGTGTTAGAATATACAATTTTTTGACGGCACCCCTAAAGCCTAGGTCACAACCGGACGTACAATTTTTTGGCCGTGTGATTTTTGGCGTTTCCCAAATCGCTGCGTTTTTTTTTTTTTTTGTTCGTGGAGAAAGACGCGCGTTGGCCGTAAGTTTGTCTTGCAACCTGAAAAAAACGTAAGCGCCCGTAGAGTTTGTTTGACATGACAAAGAACCTCTGCAGCCGGTCTGCGGCCAGTCTACGGCTCAAAAATCAGCACGTCACACGCACGCCCTCCGTGCGTTTCTTGCGTTTTTTGCACGTAGACTGGCCGTAGGAGCGCGTACGGCCGGTTGTGACCAAGGCTTAACGAAGCCAGACGGCACCCCGGTTGAGAGAGGCTGATTTATTGTACGCCATTTGACATGAATTCTTCATGTAAAATGTGAAGATTGGTTTTCACACAGGTATTACTCACCTTTCAGACACGACCTGTGGGTTGGTGAATGTTGAAACGTAACTTTTGCTGTGTTCACACTTATACCGGTACGAAAGTGGTATAACTGTATCGATACAAAGTATACCGGTACAGTTTAGTGCATCTGTCCACACTAGCGAGAAATGTTTGCGGTTTTCTTTCACGGTAGTTGAAATGCGCGTGCGCGAAATGTTTCCGTGGTTACCGAGTAACTTCCTTCCGAGAATATGGCGGATGAAACAACGTGTGTGTGCTTTTTGTTGTCAATGTACAGTCTGTATTTCTGGTGGTCATTTATTCAGTCGAATCGTATAAAACGCGCGAGGCAGTTGAGAGAGAAAGAAACAAACGAATCTCCGTTCTTCACTATTTTATTCAGCGAAGAGATCGATTGAGGTGTGTGACTTTGCGCATGCGCGTTATATTTGTATCGATACAGAGCCGTTTCATCTGTCCACACTCATACATGTCAACCTATACGGAATGTCCGTATTTTATACGGATTTGATTCAATAAACGTAGTATACAGGCATACAAATAAAGTTATACAGATTCTTTAAAAAAACTTCAATATTTCTTTAGAGCTATAATCAATTCCCACGATGATAAGAGCGCATAACATTTACAAACGTACTGTACACCACAAACAGCGAGTAAAGAGTCTTATGAAATCGCGCGTTATCTTGTGGTAGCGAGACTTCGTTCCACTTTTGATCATGCGCACACCGCATTGCGAGAATCCCGCCAGCCGGGAAGTAATATTTTGTTTGAAACGCATATTTCCACCTGAGCGACTTTCACTAGCGACTGAAAAGATTCTGAATGGGCACTCCGGCAAGATCAACACAGACACTTGCTGTGACATGCAGCCTAGTGAGGTGTTGGTGCAGACTGCTAAAAAAGCTGTCATGGAGTACAATTCAGAACATTAGAGTGACACTTTGTGTTTTTGTCAAACATTGGAGCTTTGTATTCATTCTGAAGGTTTATTGTTATTAATATTGAATAAAAAGTAACTTGGATAGATCATTGTTAATTATCATTCAAATTTTAGGTAAATGATTTTAATTTGCATCTTATAAGGATTTTATAAGGGAAATACGGATTTTGGAGGTTGGTTATACAGGTTTGATTGACCAAAGGTTGACATGTATGCACACTACTGGTCTGCGCGGGACAGACTTTTCAGTCCCGCTCCCGCAAAGAATTATGATTTTCAGTCCCGCTCCCGCCCGCGCCTGCCATATTTTGTCCCGCTCCCGCCCGCAATCCCACATGATGCAGACGTTCGCGTTATTTCTCACGAAAGTTCTTGTCATTGGCTTGGGGAATTAAACATGCTGAGCTTAGCTGAGCTCTCCACTGACCGATCCTTCATTTATTGTAAGTTTATTGTTTAGACTCTGACATTCTGCTGACACATTCCAAGTTGAGCGCTGCATACGCTCATGATTGACAGCTCTCGCTGTGATTGACAGCTCTCGCTTTGCGCACTCGCACTCCCACTTCCGAGTCTGTGGCGTTATGATTCCAACCGCGATTTCATTCTCCTCTCATATGAAGTGCTGCGCAACCACAACCAGCTCCTCAGATTATACACTGTCTATTTCTCTCTTTAAATTGAACAATCTGTGCGATACACAGTCCTTTTTAATACTAGTTAATACTTTTTAATACTTACGACTAATACTCTTGACTTTTTAACGGTAAATGTACCTCTTTTTAAAGCAGCACTTACTTCTGAAGCACTGCGAGCTTCACTAGAGGAGCTCTGCTCCTCTGCCATGATCGGAGATCTCAAACACGGAAGAGCGGAAAGGAATCGGAAACGTACGCGAGATTAGACCACATCCGCAAATTTAGGCATCTTAAAATGTTTTTATTAATGCCAAATAAAATATCCAGCACAAATTATATACGATAGACATAAAGTAATAATTTAATAATAATAATAATAAGTTACATTTATATAGCGCCTTTCAAAAAACCCAAGGACGCTTTACAATTATAAACAAGGAAAGAAAAAATAAATAAAAATATAATAAAAAGTAAAAAGTCCACCAAATAGGGGTCAGGATGTACTGTAATTCCCGTGGTGTAGCAGCCACAGTCCCACCAAAGGCGCACGAAAACAAGTCCCACATCTCCAGCACCGCCGCCGTGACGCCGTCAGCAACATCGCTCGAACACCATGCCATGGATCCACACAGCGAACAGAGAAGTTCCACCACGCAGAGCGCTGGTGTGTCCCAAACCGCCTGCACAGCCGCCGCGACGCCACCGAGTAACATCGCTCGGAACATCACGCCGAGCGTTAAAGCACAGAGCGCTGGACAACCATGATGTAAATTGAGCAACAGGCTCACTGCAGTCCACAGCTGGGAGCACAGGCATCACCCACAGCGAACCAAGGCCTGGAGGGAACCAACGCCCAAAACTGGGTCCGGAGCTACACCACAACCGGCGGACAAAACACTCAAACAAACATCAAACTACACAAACACACAGTAAAAAAGAAAAAGAAATAAAATAAGAGCTCTGGTGAGAAGCGGCAGCCAGAACGCGCACGACGTACTCTCAACCGGAAACGGAAACGAGAAAAAAAAAAAAGATGAATTTATAAAATGTATAAATTTTATTTTAAACACGTTTTTAGTTAGCGGGACTGCAGCTTATCACCTCTCCCGCCCGCGCCCGCACTGTGCACTCCCCCTCCCGCCCGCGCCCGCAATGAGCTTTCAAAATTTGTCCCGCGTCGCACTGCTTTGCATCGGGTCCCGCAGGACTCCCGTGGGAGTGCAGGGCTCTAATGCACACTACAGCGAAGCGCTGCAGTACCGATACTGTACCGGTACGAAACCCATACATTTGTGGGTTTCGTACCGATACAGTTATACCGCTACAGTACCGGTATAGTTGCTAGTGTGGACAGGTGTTGCGGTACGAAAGTAGTTTCGTATCAGTACAAAATCCCTAGTGTGGACAGGGTATTTGAGTGATTTTTGTATTCTGCGTCATGCCCTCTTTTCAAAAATGTATGAGCTGTCATGATTGTTTCAACATAATGAAGGAGAAAACCAGTATGAACAAAACCTTGTCTTTAGACTTTATTTCCTGTAAAGATGTTCTAAGGGTGAACAGTATATACATATACAAGGGTGGCTGTACAGTAGCAACTGCTTTAAGGGGTAAAGAGTTAATAGCTGTCCAGGACTTGACTTCTTTTTTTTTTTTTTATCATTTAATGTCTGACTTCTTTTTGATGGATACCACAGAGCGTACTTTTATTCAGGTGTGATTTCACGCGTTCTATTTGTCTGACCAAGACATTATAAGCTTCAACCTCATTTCTTTAATCATGAATAGATGGTGCTTTTGTGAGACAGAAGCTGAAAAGGTACAAAGAGGTTGTTGAGTGTAATTTTGCTCGCAGTAATGAATTACTGTTCTGGGAAATTACTTGAATGTTCATTTAGAACAAGCTGGAAACTGTCCTGAATTCAGTATTCATTTATGGGCACCAAACCCACCCCCTCCACCCCCTGAGCAAGTAGAAGTTCATTGCAGCCGCACTGTAACAAACTCCTTGGGTCCTTGGAGGACATCTGGATAGTTTGTGACACCACAAAGTTCATAATACTGAAATGGATCCACTTGTCACACCAAACGCTTACGTAAAACAAGGCTAACTATGTTTAATTCATATTTACGCTTAATTCACTTAGATATTCTTCGTCTGCACGTGAAGTCATGCTTATTTTCCAAAAGGGGAACTTTGAGAAAGAAAGAAAAGAGATTGGTGAAGGAATGACTGTTTAGAGCTGAGACGTAAAGTGATGATTGGAACTAACCTCTTTGGCTGATGTTCAATAACATGGAATGTAACCATAAATGGGGGGGAAAGTACGGTACGTTGCTCTTTAATTAATATCTGTGACGAATCTCAGTCATCCAGGTACAACCCCGATTCCAAAAAAGTTGGGACAAAGTACAAATTGTAAATAAAAACAGAATGCAATAATTTACAAATCTCAAAAACTGATATTGTATTCACAATAGAACATAGACAACATATCAAATGTCGAAAGTGAGACATTTTGAAATTTCATGCCAAATATTGGCTCATTTGAAATTTCATGACAGCAACACATCTCAAAAAAGTTGGGACAGGGGCAATAAGAGGCTGGAAAAGTTCAAGGTACAAAAAAGGAACAGCTGGAGGACCAAATTGCAACTCATTAGGTCAATTGGCAATAGGTCATTAACATGACTGGGTATAAAAAGAGCATCTTGGAGTGGCAGCGGCTCTCAGAAGTAAAGATGGGAGGAGGGTCACCAATCCCCCTAATTCTGCGCCGACAAATAGTGGAGCAATATCAGAAAGGAGTTCGACAGTGTAAAATTGCAAAGAGTTTGAACATCGCATCATCTACAGTGCATAATATCATCAAAAGATTCAGAGAATCTGGAAGAATCTCTGTGCGTAAGGGTCAAGGCCGGAAAACCATACTGGGTGCCCGTGATCTTCGGGCCCTTAGACGGCACTGCATCACATACAGGCATGCTTCTGTATTGGAAATCACAAAATGGGCTCAGGAATATTTCCAGAGAACATTATCTGTCAACACAATTCACCGTGCCATCCGCCGTTGCCAGCTAAAACTCTATAGTTCAAAGAAGAAGCCGTATCTAAACATGATCCAGAAGCGCAGACGTCTTCTCTGGGCCAAGGCTCATTTAAAATGGACTGTGGCAAAGTGGAAAACTGTTCTGTGGTCAGATGAATCAAAATTTGAAGTTCTTGATGGAAATCAGGGACGCCGTGTCATTCGGACTAAAGAGGAGAAGGACGATCCAAGTTGTTATCAGCGCTCAGTTCAGAAGCCTGCATCTCTGATGGTATGGGGTTGCATTAGTGTGTGTATCATGGGCAGCTTACACATCTGGAAAGGCACCATCAATGCTGAAAGGTATATCCAGGTTCTAGAGCAACATATGCTCCCATCCAGACGACGTCTCTTTCAGGGAAGACCTTGCATTTTCCAACATGACAATGCCAAACCACATACTGCATTAATTACAGCATCATGGCTGCGTAGAAGAAGGGTCCGGGTACTGAACTGGCCAGCCTGCAGTCCAGATCTTTCACCCATAGAAAACATTTGGCGCATCATAAAACGGAAGATACGACAAAAAAGACCTAAGACAGTTGAGCAACTAGAATCCTACATTAGACAAGAATGGGTCAACATTCCTATCCCTAAACTTGAGCAACTTGTCTCCTCAGTCCCCAGACGTTTACAGACTGTTGTAAAGAGAAAAGGGGATGTCTCACAGTGGTAAACATGGCCTTGTCCCAACTTTTTTGAGATGTGTTGTTGTCATGAAATTTAAAATCACCTAATTTTTCTCTTTAAATGATACATTTTCTCAGTTTAAACATTTGATATGTCATCTATGTTCTATTCTGAATAAAATATGGAATTTTGAAACTTCCACATCATTGCATTCCGTTTTTATTTACAATTTGTACTTTGTCCCAACTTTTTTGGAATCGGGGTTGTACATAGTAATCTGTGGTTGGTTGAAGAGAGCAACTGGACTTGCTTGAAGATGCTTGAAAACGTTTCGCCTCTCATCCTAAAGGCATCCTCAGTTCTGTCTGACTAATAGGGAGTATCCAGTATTTATCCTCTCATGGATCATGGGTGTCTATGACATCTTTTATCAGCCACCTACAATTCAGCCATCAGCATTCTGATTCGGATTCTCTGATGATCCATGAGAGGATAAATACTGGATACTCCCTATTAGTCAGACAGAACTGAGGATGCCTTTAGGATGAGAGGCGAAACGTTTTCAAGCATCTTCAAGCAAGTCCAGTTGCTCTCTTCAACCAACCACAGATTACTCTTTAATTAATAAAAAATTTGTCACATTGGCCAAAAAAAATGTCTTTTTCCAAACTGGAAGTCCGCCATGTCGGAGGATAACAACCAAGGTAGCTATGCTTCACGTGTGAGCTACTGTTTTTTTTTTTCCTTTTCTTTTGATTTCGTTGCCTTTGAAGAAAGACACTGCCTACTTTGTGTGCGGGATATAATTGCAGTAATAGTGCTACTCGTGACAAAGAGAAATGGTGCTTCAGAATTCCCAAAATGATTAAAAATGGCGACAAAACTGCCGAACTGTCCAGAGAACACTGTGCACTGGCTGTGGTTCAAAAACCTATCATCGTAAGGACTTAACTGAGGAAAAAGCCAATTACACCCGCATACACTACCGTTCAAAAGTTTGGGGTCACTTTGAAATGTCCTTATTTTTGAAAGAAAAGCACTGTTCTTTTGAATGAAGATCACTTTAAACTAATCAGAAATCCACTCTATACATTGCTAATGTGGTAAATGACTATTCTAGCTGCAAATGTCTGTTTTTTGGTGCAATATCTCCATAGGTGTATAGAGGCCCATTTCCAGCAACTATCACTCCAGTGTTCTAATGGTACAATGTGTTTGCTCATTGCCTCAGAAGGCTAATGGATGATTAGAAAACCCTTGTACAATCATGTTAGCACAGCTGAAAACAGTTGAGCTCTTTAGAGAAGCTATAAAACTGACCTTCCTTTGAGCAGATTGAGTTTCTGGAGCATCACATTTGTGGGGTCGATTAAATGCTCAAAATGGCCAGAAAACTGTCTTGACTAATATTTTCTATTCATTTTACAACTTATGGTGGTAAATAAAAGTGTGACTTTTCATGGAAAACACAAAATTGTCTGGGTGACCCCAAACTTTTGAACGGTAGTGTATGTGGTGACCACTTCGTACATGGTAAGAGTTCGTTGCTAATTAAATTGTACTTTTGAGCGGTGTTTCTCGAGATCGTTGAGAATGGTTTACACGAGCATGAACAAGCACCGTGTCCTCTTGTAATTGTTTGGTGAAAAGACTACCAACCCAGCCAGACACAAAGAGATTGTAGGCATCTAGGCTCTTCGAAGCCTTCATTTGTGTGTTGGTTGTCCACGAGGTCTGTAGAACGAGAGAGTTCACACTGATATCAGGGTATTCAGTCGCTGGTATTGAGGTTAAATCCTGTGTCTAATCGGACGGCTTTGACATATACGGGTCGAAACCACAAATTTCAGCTTTTTCTGTGAATCTTGACTTGGCAGAGGACTCCAGAGAATCATAATATTTCGACAAAATCAGATACACATCAGGGTTATTGTTCGTACGAGACACTACTTTGGATTTGTATATCATCCAGCATGGCGGCGGATGCGGACGTCACACTACTTTTGTCGTGTGGTTGCACACGAAGAATTTACGAAGTAAAGGAAATTGGTCACTCTTGAAGGAAATGAATCGTACTCAGCGTCATTTGCTTGTCTTTCTTTTCAGCTCATCGTCTTGATTGCAGTCATGGACGAGGTCTCTGAGCTATTTTTCTTTAAAAGTTGAAATTTTCAGGATACCATATTCTTCAGGCAAATTCGTTGCTTTCTCAGCACGCTTCAGACAGTCCAGGATATGAAGTGTGTCTTTCATGGTGTCACGTCCACACAGAGCACTATTAGGACTGTTTACCATGCACCTGTTTCAGATTAGTGTGCAATCACAGCGCATACTTGTATTGACTCACTACACCCAGACTTTGTGAAGTATACGCGCTGTACCTTGTGTCTTGTGTTAGTGAGCGTTTTGTAGCACTGTGTTGATATTCTGGTTTCCAACTCTATTTTGGATTTTGCCCTTTGTCTCCGCCTTTGATATCTTGTCTGTAATTTGGATCTGTTTTCCAGCATTTTCTTTTATAACCCCACTCTTCCAGAGATTACATCAGTCTGTCATCTGCATTTTCTGACATACAGAGAGTACCTTACATTTGTGAATAGCCATGATAACTATGCTGACAGAGTAAAGAATCGAGCAAAACTGCTTTTAGCTGCTTTTTTAGAATTTTTTTTTTTAAACTGATACTGAGAATGGACTTGTATAGCGCCATTTCTGTGAGTTCAATAGCACTGGAATCATCCTTTTCACAGCTGAATTATGAAGGACACAGCTCAACATGGCCGAGTCGAAGACGTACGAAGGCACCGCTGGCAGCCGCCATACTACTCGTACTCAGATATTCACAATTTAGAGTAGCCACTTAACCTAACTGCATGTCTTTGGGCTGTGGGGGCAACCGGAGCACCCGGAGGAAATTCATACAGACACGGGGAGAACATGCAAACTCCACGCAGAAAGGCCCCCGTCGGCCACTGGGCTCGAACTCGGATCCTTCTTGCTGTGAGGCGACAGCGCTAACCATCGCACCGCCGTGTCGCTTTTCTGAAATCATTGAAGGCTAGTTAAGCCTTCGTTCTATGGCATTAACACGTATTGTTAACTTGATTGTGGACTTGATTACTTATTGTTCGTCTCTGGGGGAGTGCATGGCTCCGTGATGGCTTTTTGAATACTCCAACTCATTGTTATTAAAGACGGGGGACACGAGTATATGCGAAAATTCATTGTAAAAGAGTTTCTTATGGACCCTTTTCACGTGACGTCACGACAAACGCGGCCGCCATTTTGGACGTGTACTGCCAGTAGTTTACCACAGCCAGCATTGAGGAACGGCAGCAAAGAAAGTGTTTATTTTCAGCAAGACTTCCATCATGCCACTATATTGTTGTGCACCTGGATGTAGTAACCATCAACAAACAAGGCAAGGGTTATCATTTTATCGGATCCCGACGGAGAAGATGGATAGCGGCCATTAACAGATTGGCAGCCCTCGGCATACCAACGCTTGTGTAGTGACCACTTTGTTGGAGGTAAGACGAATAAAATGAGCCAGAAAAGGCATTACATTGCTGTTAACATTCTGTGGCGGCGAGTGTGTAACCAAATAGGTTAAAATAACCCATTGTAACCTCTTTGTTCTTCTGTAGTAGCTATTGTTGACTAGCTAATGTCAACAACATAGTAGCTAGTATGTTACTGTAGCAATGTTTACGTTCAGTCATTTGGATGACTGTTAAAACCTTTCAGTCTCAAGTTTTTCCTTTACTGTATTTACTAGTTTACTGTAATTATGATCCGGCAGCTATTTACACCGGATCCAGTGTAAATAGCTGCCGGAGCCAACGTCCGAGAATTAAGCAGCGCGCTCCGGCTTGCTCCCCCTCAAATTAAGCAGCGCGCTCCGGCTTGCTCCCGGAGTGCTCCGGCCGAGGTTCCGGAGCTCGCTCCGGCTTGCTCGCCCTCAAATTAAGCAGCGCGGTCTGGCTTGCTCGCCCTCAAATTAAGCAGCGCGCTCCGGCTTGCTCCCCCTCAAATTAAGCAGCGCGCTCCGGCTTGCTCCCGGAGTGCTCCGGCCGAGGTTCCGGAGCTTGCTCCGGCTTGCTCGCCCTCAAATTAAGCGGCTTGCTCCGGAGCAAGCCGGAGCGCGCTGCTTAATTTGAGGGCGAGCAAGCCAGACCGCGCTGCTTAATTTGAGGGCGAGCAAGCCGGAGCGAGCTCCGGAACCTCGGCCGGAGCACTCCGGGAGCAAGCCGGAGCGCGCTGCTTAATTTGAGGGCGAGCAAGCCAGAGCGCGCTGCTTAATTTTCGGACGTTGGCTCCAGCAGCTATTTACACTGGATCCGGTGTAAATAGCTGCCGGATCATAATTACAGTAAACTAGTAAATCCAGTAAAGCCGGAGCACGCTCCGGAACCTCGGCCGGAGCACTCCTGGAGCAAGCCGGAGCGCGCTCCGGAACCTCGGACGTTGGCGCGTATGTGTATGGCGATGGGTTTTTAACGACATAGGTATACAGATCATGTGGGCCGAAGTCAGGTAAAGACGAGGGCTTCGTGTACTTCCGTACGTCAGTGAACAATCCTGGTGGAAGCAGGTAAACATCGTTCTCTAAGCCTGCTAACCTCAATTTTTGCAAATACCTCTCCCTCTGCTCGCCCTGTAAATGCCCTACGTCGCTGGATAGTGAAGGTGTTTTCTGCATCTCGCTCCTTTTTCTTTTATGTTTTTCGTTTGTCGCCTTCCTCGCATTCAAACTGATTCGAGCCGAAGTCCACTACATGTCCAAAATGGCGGTCGCGTTTACGAAGGTCACGTGACTGAAAAGGGTCTATAGCAGGGTTGCAGTATATATGGTTTTGGTACACATCACTACTGATACTGACTTAATATTAAGCAATCACGGGCTGCAGAACCTTTTATTCAGCTCCGTTTATATTAGTTGCTGATAATGAGATGAACCCCTCATGCTCGGTTATATTTTTGCACTGATGCTATTTTAAATGGCATCTTTCATAAAGAGCACAGTTTCAAGAGCTGACCTGCTTCTGTCATGTTTCCCATGACTGACAACACACGAAATTAATGTCAAAGAGCTAGCTCGTAATGTGACTGATCTGATCGTCGACGGACCAGTGATTCATGTCTGTCCTGTGCAATTAAGTGAAAGTCTATCTCAGGGTTAAGGGAGGAGAAAGACACGTCCGCGTACGCTTCCTCGGCCATGCTCATCATTCATGCTGATTTGCTCTGGGATCATATTCCCTCAATAGCTTATATTAGCCTACGCATTAATGCGCAGCATGCCTCGCTGGCAGTTTCTCCATAATGAATAAGGCCTTTTAACCTTTTTTATGTTAAAAAAAAAAAAAACCTGTAATTTTTTTAAATTATTATTCAGATAGTGTTTGTAAACGAGAAAATGAGAGCTGTGAGATGGAGTGATTACTGAAATAATTTTCTTATTTACAGCCAGAAATCCCCCCCGAACGGTTCCACATTATGTAACTTCACAACCTTTAATTGAAATGGACTTAACTGGGATTTTTAGCTCATCCCGCTGTAGGCCAGGCCGGATGAGCTTATGCAATCACGCATCGTCCGTCCATCCGTCGTCATCTATCATTGTCTGTCCACAATTTACAAAAATTGCTACTCCTCCGACAGGATTGACCAGATTTTGATCAAATTCTCATGCAGTGTTCTCCAGGTGGGTGTGCATAAAAGTTGTCAAGATGTTGGTGCCACCTGTCATATGTACGATTTTATGGGCGTCTGAAATTTTTGGGTGACTCGTCACATATTAAACGCCACACTTTGTAAACTGCTAGGACGTTTTCACTGAAACTCACCCAGAAGACTCGAAAGACATATATTCCAACAAGAATTGTTCTCCGGGTGGCGCCACCTACCATTGATGCGGCTACACAGGGGTCATATGCAATTTCACAAAAATTGCCACTCCTCTTAGAGGAGTGATCAGATTTTGATCAAACTCATATGGAATGTTCCCCAGGTTGGTACGTATAGAAGTTGTCAAGATGGTGACGCTACCGGTTATATTTACGATTTTATGGGCGTCTGAAATTTTTGGGTGACTCGTCACATATTAAACGCCACTCTTCGTAAACTGCTAGGACGTTTTCACTGAAACTCACCCAGAAGACTCGAAAGACATATTCCAACAAGAATTGTTCACCAGGTGGCGCCACCTACCATTGATGCGGCTACATAGGGGTCATATGCAATTTCACAAAACTTGCTGCTACTCCTACACATTGGCCTCCGTCCGTCTTAAAGAGACGATGGGTTTCGGTCATGGTTGGCATCATCTTTGGTGGCTGAACAAGCCAATTCTAGAGTGGCAGTCTCTGCCACATCCTGCACAACTGAATGTGGTGGTGTTGGCAGAAGGTGCCTTCTGTCGCCACTGGTCTCTGAGTTGGGATCTGGTAGCTTCAGCTTCCTTCACCCCTGCTTTGACAGTTTGTCTCCATGCTGACCGGTCAATCGCTGTTTCCTCCCATGAGTTTACGTCTATGTTAGCCGACTTAAGATCTCTCTTGCACACATTTCTGTACCTCAGGTGCGGGCGACCAGCTGGACGTGAGCCGCATTCAAGCTGGCCGTATAGGAGATCTTTCGGAATACGTCCTTTCCCCATACGGCGAACATGTCCAAGCCATCTCAGGCGGCGTTCACTGATTGTTGCAAATAAGGTCCTGGAACTGGACCTCTCGAGAACATCAGTGTTTGTTACCTTGTCCTGCCATTTAATTCCTAGGATCCTGCGAAGACACTGCATGTGAAAGGCATTGAGCTTTGCCTCTTGTTTGGCATATGTCGTCCATGTTTCACTGCCATAGAGGAGAGTACTTGGCACACAGGCCTGGTACACCTTTAGCTTGGTGTTTATTGTCAGGTTTTTGTTTCCCCAAACTCTTTTGTTGAGTTTGCTCATAACGGAGGCTGCTTTGCCAATTCTTGTGTTTATTTCAGCATCCAGAGACAAGTTGTTTGTGACAGTGGATCCCAGGTATGTGAATCGATCAGTCACAGCAAGCAAATCTCCTACAGGAGTGATTGGATTTCAACCAGCGGTGGCCGGTATGAGTGCCGGCCTCATCGAGGCAATCTTTACCCATGTCTAACGTTTACGTGTAAATATTTTTTACATTGTGACACAAGGGTCAAAGAAACAGTCATTTGTTGGCTGCGTAAGTATCCATCCCTCTGATTCAATACATGATAGAACCAACTTTGCTGGCAGTTACTGCAGCAAGACTTATGGGGGATGTCTATCACCTTTGCCCATCTGGATCCTGATATTTTTGACCATTCCTCTCAGGGCTCTACACTAACTTTTTTTTTTTCAGGAGCACACGTGCTCTTAAGTTAAAAAAATGGGGGCACAAGCACAAGTAGGTTTTCATTTTAAAGGTTTATTGCAGCGCAAACCTTAGACACACCAACACATAAAACGCAAAATTCAATTGAGAATGAATGAATGAACAAACAAATGAATAACGAACAACTGAATGAAGGAACAAACAGTAGCTAAACAGAGAGCAGAGCTCAGCAGAGCTAACAACATCATCAAGGACAGCTCCCACCCTGGCTCCAAGTTCTTTGACTTGCTGCCCTCAGGCAGGCGTTACAGGTGCATCAAAGCAAGGACCAACAGACTCAAAAACAGTTTTTTTCCCACAGGCCATAACCACCTTGAACAATTAGCCTTTTTCACTTTACGTCACTTGCAGGGGAACTCGTATCCGTTTTCAGCCTTTTGAATGGAAGAAGAGGTATATGGCGGCAACATATGTTAACAAAACCGTGTCATTCACAGATAAGACTGATAATAATATTGCGCATTGTTGTTTATCATTACGTATTGTTAGCGACCATTCCAGTCACCGATCTGCCTTGTTTTGGAAAGGAAGTTTACTGACTTTCTATGGTTGCTACTTGTTAGCCAGCAGATTAGCATGCCGCCTCTTCTTCCATTCAAAAGGCTGAAAACGGATGTGAGGTTCTTCTGCAAGTGACGTAATGTGAAAAAGGCTAATTACATGCACTGACTGATGCCACTTCTGGCAGGTGCAACGATGCACCAACAAGGACCTAAAAGGACAATATTCTCGCACTTACCTGATACAGTGCAATACTTATTACAGTGCAACCTCACAGAGCAACTTCTTAGTTTTTATAGCTTTTGTATATTTTATATTTATATTTCTACACTTTTACATCCATACCCAATACAATGCAATACCAAATACAGTGCAATATCCTGAGTTTTGTAGCTGAACTGAGTTTCTACGGTATAACTAATGTGCAATTAACATCTGCAACTCAACACGCCCAGTTGTATATATATTCTTTGTTTTTCTGCTGTGTTGTGACATGCGCCATTTGTATATACTGTATATGATTTGTTTTTCTGCTGTGTTGTATGTTCCCTTCTAAATGTTTGCACTGGGGTGTGTGCTTTCCATCTCATTATATAATTTTCCCGCACCTTCTCCCGTCGTTCTGGCTTTCTTCACTACACTTTCTTCCTCGTCTGTTCTTTTATTCTTGTTTCCACCATCATTGCTTTTAAAAAACGCCGTTATTCTCTGCATAGCGAATATATTTCTCAGCTCGGTCCGAACCAGCTCTCAGTTATCTCTCAGTTGAATGATCTGATGAATCCCTAAAAAGCACTTTTCCCACCTAATGCCGCAGCCACAACGTACAACCGTGGGAAAGAGGGGCAATCACAGAAAGATGTGGCAGAACGGCAAAAAAATTTAACTTTTTCACCCCCCCGGCTGCCATGGGAACCACCGCAGGTGCAAGACAGGGGCAATGCACGCAACTACAGACAGGGAGCAAGGCGCAGGCAGAACACACACACACACACAACAATAC
Organism: Neoarius graeffei; assembly: GCF_027579695.1. Taxonomy (NCBI): domain Eukaryota; kingdom Metazoa; phylum Chordata; class Actinopteri; order Siluriformes; family Ariidae; genus Neoarius; species Neoarius graeffei. The sequence goes on from NC_083580.1 coordinate 11,641,051, forward strand.
AGGCCGTTACTCGTTACACTATATTAGGTAGGCTATCCAGCGCTGGATTTACATACTTTGCAGTTTAACGTTTGATACATTTTAGAATGTTAAACTTGTCTCGTCTGTGCTCAGTGCTTTCCTAAATTGTCGGCCGCAAGAAGCCCTCGCACGAATGCGCGCGTTTTTTTTTTTCGTCGTTCGCATGCTGAAAAATTCGCTCGCAAATGCGAGTGAAATGTGCGCACTGTAGAGCCCTGATTCCTCTTGGCTCTGTCGGATTACAAATGCCCCTTTTCCACCAAAGCAGTTCCAGGGCTGGTTCAGGGCCAGTGCTTAGTTTGGAACCGGGTTTTCTGTTTCCACTGACAAAGAACTGGCTCTGGGGCCAGAAAAACCGGTTCCAGGCTAGCACCAACTCTCTGCTGGGCCAGAGGAAAGAACTTCTTGAACTTGTTGCTGCTGCTTCTTCTGTGTTGTTTTTGCTTCGATATTCGCGCCAAGGTTTATGCAAACGTTGCGACGTAACTGACGTATACAGCGACGTAATGACGTGGCTTCCCTTAGCACCGCGAGCTATGGAAAAGCAAACTGGTTCTCAGCTGGCTCGCAAGTTGAACGAGTTGTGAACCAGCACCAGCACTGGCCCTGGAACTGATTTGGTGGAAAAGGGGTAACAGAGACCATTACTTAGAAGACGTTTTCAAAAGTCTTTCCAAAATTCTCAATTGGATTGAGGTCTGGGACATTCTAACACATTGAACTTTTTGTCGGCTATCAGTTTATGTACGGCTCAATTTCGTGGAATAACGGTTAAATATAGTTCAGGCTGTGAGTTGTTAGTAATAATAATAACAAATAATAAATATTTAATTCTTCTATTGTGCAAATTTACATACCAGTGTGATCAAATACGCATTACAAGATTAAAATCAACATAAAATATGACCGACACAAAAACAGCTCATGGTAAGGTGTTGGCGAAAGAAATGCTGGGCCAGTTAACACAAACAAAGTCAGGTTTCATACAGTGCCCGGCTCCAACTTGGGGAACGTGAAATAGATGGCAGCACAGCAGAGATTTCACTCAGTGGCATGCTGAGATACTCCGAGGGCCTATTGATCGATCTGAAGCTCCCTAATCTGTATCAATGGGCTGTGAAAGGATCACAGAACCATATCATGGTGTGATTATCAGTGCCTGGATTGAGCCAAAAGCCTTTTTTTGAGCTTTTGCATGACTTCCCAAACAGAGGATGTGTAAGTTTCTCAGGACTGTGTTTAGAGTCGAGTGAGGGGCTGCACGCATCGGTATTCAGACTCCCCTACAGACATCAGCTCTGTCTGAGAGTTTGTTGTTAATCATGAAGGCTGTAAATATCCTTAAAGTGCATATCACGGGTAAATTCAGGAGGGAGCAAGATCAATGTAATTCTCCTATTTTATATTAAACTTTGGTCAAATATCTGTCACATTTTGTGCAATTTTTTTACCTTGCGCAATACCAGAAACATTCAGTTGAAATCAAGCCATTTGAGGTGAATTGGTCCGCCTCTGAAAAAACTTGGCATTTGGATTTCCCGGGAAACACTGATTTTCGTCAGCGCTGGTTTGTTTATGAGAAACGACCTGGTGGTTTTCTGCAAATTTCTTCAACGTTATCACGTAATTACAACCCCGATTCCAAAAAAGTTGGGACAAAGTACAAGTTTGTAAATAAAAACGGAATGCAATAATTTACAAATCTCAAAAACTGATATTGTATTCACAATAGAACGTAGACAACATATCAAATGTCGAAATTGAGACATTTTGAAATTTCATGCCAAATATTGGCTCATTTGAAATTTCATGACAGCAACACATCTCAAAAAAGTTGGGACAGGGGCAATAAGAGGCTGGAAAAGTTAAAGGTACAAAAAAGGAACAGCTGGAGGACCAAACTGCAACTCATTAGGTCAATTGGCAATAGGTCATTAACATGACTGGGTATAAAAAGAGCATCTTGGAGTGGCAGCGGCTCTCAGAAGTAAAGATGGGAAGAGGATCACCAATCCCCCTAATTCTGCGCCGACAAATAGTGGAGCAATATCAGAAAGGAGTTCGACAGTGTAAAATTGCAAAGAGTTTGAACATATCATCATCTACAGTGCATAATATCATCAAAAGATTCAGAGAATCTGGAAGAATCTCTGTGCGTAAGGGTCAAGGCCGGAAAACCATACTGGGTGCCCGTGATCTTCGGGCCCTTAGACGGCACTGCATCACAGACAGGCATGCTTCTGTATTGGAAATCACAAAATGGGCTCAGGAATATTTCCAGAGAACATTATCTGTGAACACAATTCACCGTGCCATCCGCCGTTGCCAGCTAAAACTCTATAGTTCAAAGAAGAAGCCGTATCTAAACATGATCCAGAAGCGCAGACGTCTTCTCTGGGCCAAGGCTCATTTAAAATGGACTGTGGCAAAGTGGAAAACTGTTCTGTGGTCAGACGAATCAAAATTTGAAGTTCTTTATGGAAATCAGGGACGCCGTGTCATTCGGACTAAAGAGGAGAAGAACGACCCGAGTTGTTATCAGCGCTCAGTTCAGAAGCCTGCATCTCTGATGGTATGGGGTTGCATTAGTGCGTGTGGCATGGGCAGCTTACACATCTGGAAAGACACCATCAATGCTGAAAGGTATATCCAGGTTCTAGAGCAACATATGCTCCCATCCAGACGACGTCTCTTTCAGGGAAGACCTTGCATTTTCCAACATGACAATGCCAAACCACATACTGCATCAATTACAGCATCATGGCTGCGTAGAAGAAGGGTCCGGGTACTGAACTGACCAGCCTGCAGTCCAGATCTTTCACCCATAAACATTTGGCGCATCATAAAACGGAAGATACGACAAAAAAGACCGAAGACAGTTGAGCAACTAGAATCCTACATTAGACAAGAATGGGTTAACATTCCTATCCCTAAACTTGAGCAACTTGTCTCCTCAGTCCCCAGACGTTTACAGACTGTTGTAAAGAGAAAAGGGGATGTCTCACAGTGGTAAACATGGCCTTGTCCCAACTTTTTTGAGATGTGTTGTTGTCATGAAATTTAAAAATCACCTAAATTTTCTCTTTAAATGATACATTTTCTCAGTTTAAACATTTGATATGTCATCTATGTTCTATTCTGAATAAAATATGGAATTTTGAAATGTCCACATCATTGCATTCAGTTTTTATTTATGATTTGTACTTTGTCCGAACTTTTTGGTAATCGGGGTTGTATTAAAATGGTTAACAGATGTATCGTAGGAGGGTGTAGCAACACCAATCTTGATGGGATTAGTACTCATCGTGTCCCACATTGCGCTCAGGTGACAATTCCATATTTCAATGCAAAATCGCTAGCTGCTAAACTTGGTCTACACAGGCTGTGCACTGAAACCGTGCAAGCTCGTGCAGCCTGCTGGCGCTTCCGCAGGTGACGTCACAAATCTGGCTCCAGACTCCCTTGGGGTTTTTCCAGACGCGTTTTGTTATTTTATTTTATTTTTTTCTGCTGTGGACAGATGGCCTTGTGCAAAATTACCCTTCTGGATGAGTGGACATTCTTTCATATAAAAAAAAAAAGAATGAATTTGGTCCAGGACATATACTTTAAAGAAGATTGGAGAAAATGAGACATCATTTGTGGCGTGTTAAGTGTAGCCGATGAATGCTTGGTCCGGTTATTCTTTTAACCATGGCTGTGTTTTCTTTATAGGAAAGCACATCAAATATTTGTATTAAATTTGGCCAATCAAAGTAGAGAATTAAAAGACTGAATCCTGTTCACACACAATTTCATGACCTCAATTTCGCATCTCATGGCCACATTAACTTGGGAGGGCAATTAACTTGTGCAAATTTGCAGTGATTAATATGATAATTACGTATAGGATTATTTATGCAGCAATATATTGGCGATATAATAGACTGCTATTGACTAGATTGTTTGACTGCCTGTTATTGACTCATTCATGCATCATTAGTTTATTCATTTATGTTCAAATGGTGTCTTGCTTTTATGTGAGATCATACTATATGTGAAACGATGATCTGCTTCATCAGTTTGTGTTTACAACCCCAATTCCTAAAAAGTTGGGACAAAGTACAAATTGTAAATAAAAACGGAATGCAATGATGTGGAAGTTTCAACATTCCATATTTTATTCAGAATAGAACATAGATGACATATCAAATGTTTAAACTGAGAAAATGTATCATTTAAAGAGAAAAATTAGGTGATTTTAAATTTCATGACAACAACACATCTCAAAAAAGTTGGGACAAGGCCATGTTTACCACTGTGAGACATCCCCTTTTCTCTTTACAACAGTCTGTAAACGTCTGGGGACTGAGGAGACAAGTTGCTCAAGTTTAGGGATAGGAATGTTAACCCATTCTTGTCTAATGTAGGATTCTAGTTGCTCAACTGTCTTAGGTCTTTTTTGTTGTATCTTCCGTTTTATGATGCGCCAAATGTTTTCTATGGGTGAAAGATCTGGACTGCAGGCTGGCCAGTTCAGTACCCGGACCCTTCTTCTACGCAGCCATGACGCTGTAATTGATGCAGTATGTGGTTTGGCATTGTCATGTTGGAAAATGCAAGGTCTTCCCTGAAAGAGATGTCGTCTGGATGGGAGCATATGTTGCTCTAGAACCTGGATATACCTTTCAGCATTGATAGTGTCTTTCCAGATGTGTAAGCTGCCCATGCCACACGCACTAATGCAACCCCATACCATCAGAGATGCAGGCTTCTGAACTGAGCGCTGATAACAACTTGGGTCGTCCTTCTCCTCTTTAGTCCGAATGACACGGCGTCCCTGATTTCCATAAAGAACTTCAAATTTTGATTCGTCTGACCACAGAACAGTTTTCCACTTTGCCACAGTCCATTTTAAATGAGCCTTGGCCCAGAGAAGACGTCTGCGCTTCTGGATCATGTTTAGATACGGCTTCTTCTTTGAACTATAGAGTTTTAGCTGGCAACGGCGGATGGCACGGTGAATTGTGTTCACAGATAATGTTCTCTGGAAATATTCCTGAGCCCATTTTGTGATTTCCAATACAGAAGCATGCCTGTATGTGATGCAGTGCCGTCTAAGGGCCCGAAGATCACGGGCACCCAGTATGGTTTTCCGGCCTTGACCCTTACGCACAGAGATTCTTCCAGATTCTCTGAATCTTTTGATGATATTATGCACTGTAGATGATATGATGTTCAAACTCTTTGCAATTTTACACTGTCGAACTCCTTTCTGATATTGCTCCACTATTTGTCGGTGCAGAATTAGGGGGATTGGTGATCCTCTTCCCATCTTTACTTCTGAGAGCCGCTGCCACTCCAAGATGCTCTTTTTATACCCAGTCATGTTAATGACCTATTGCCAATTGACCTAATGAGTTGCAATTTGGTCCTCCAGCTGTTCCTTTTTTGTACCTTTAACTTTTCCAGCCTCATATGGCCCTTTTCCACTACCCTTTTTCAGCTCGCTTCAGCTCACTTCAGCCCGACACGGCTCGCGTTTCGACTACCAAAAACCAGCACGACTCAGCTCGTTTCAGCCCTGCTTAGCCCCTAAAACTCGCACGGTTTTGGAGTGGGGCTGAAGCGAGCCAAGCCGTGCCGAGTGAGGCTGGGGGCGTGAGCAGACACTCCCCTGTGCACTGATTGGTGAGGAGGAGTGTCCTCACATGCCCACACACGCCCCGCGAGCGCGCTGGGATCTGTAAACACCGCAAACCCGGAAGGAAAAGAATTACGAATTACGAGAATTTCTGAAGCCTTATGCGCCTCGCCTCATCTATACGCTCTTGCCAGTCAGTATCTGTTGGCGTTGTCGGTGACAACAAGCCACAGCACCAAGACCAGCAACACTAACGACTCCATGTCCTCCATGTTTATTGTTTACTATTCGGGTCGTGAGACTACCGCTTAAAAGCTCACTGAATCAGTGACATACAGAGCATCGTGGACGAGTTCGCGGAGCGCAAGGCTCGTCGTATGCCCTTCAAATAATGCGCGCAGTAGGCTATTGATGTTTTATTATGAGCCATGTACAGTATGTCACCTGTTTTTTTGTTTCTGAGTTACATGTTCGTTTGAAGGACTTAATGTACAAAATAACATAGTTGCACCCCGTAGTGTTGAAATTGGTAAACACAGTGCATTCAGTGAGGTTTGCACCGCCCTCCTTTTATTTCTGACTCTTCCTGTCACCGTTGCAACCTCTGAGCGCTCATTCGTATGCCCTTCAAATAATGTGCGCAGTATAGGCTATTGATGTTTTATTATGAGCCATGTACAGTATCCTAATGTTTTTTGTTTCTGAGTTACATGTTCGTTTGAAGGATTTGATGTACTAAATAACATAGTTGCACCCGGTAGTGTTGAAATTGGTAAACACCGCAGTTGCGGACATTTTGTAGCCTAAAATGATGTTATGATAAGCTTTAATAAAGGGCCCGGTCATTTGCCCCGCCCCCGGCCCGGCTCTGACTTGTTCCGCCACTGTCACTGATGTCACTGTTTGCGCTGCTTAACGACATCACGTGACGACCACCCACTTTCGCTAACTCCACCCAATGTGTCCACCCACTTCCAGCCAGCACGGTTCAGCGCGGTTGTAGTCGAAATGCAACTCCAACAGCCCCGCTCAGCTCGACTCGGCACGGCACGGCTCAGCCGCGTTTGTAGTGGAAAAGCGGCATTATTGCCCCTGTCCCAACTTTTTTGAGATGTGTTGCTGTCATGAAATTTCAAATGAGCCAATATTTGGCATGAAATTTCAAAATGTCTCACTTTCGACATTTGATATGTTGTTTTTGTTTTATTGTGAATACAATATCAGTTTTTGAGATTTGTAAATTATTGCGTTCCGTTTTTATTTACAATTTGTACTTTGTCCCAACTTTTTTGGAATCGGGGTTGTACTATTAAACAACGGCAAGTGCTTATGTTTAAAGGTGGTAGCATCTCTGAGAACTCTGAGCAAGAAAAATCTGCCAACTTCAAGACCGAGTAGAGTAAATTTGCCTAATCTGAATGGAAAGCCTAGAAATTTAATTTGCATAATCTCAGTGGGAAGCCTAGAAATTGAATTTGCATAATCTCAATGGGAAGTCCAGAAAATTGACTTAAGCAGGTACTTAACCATTCTCTGAATATGCATAACTTATCCTGTCCAAGTATTGATGAAACTTTTGCATGCACGTTTCCGTTTCCTGAATTATATTTAAGAGTGCAAAAGTTCACATGACCTTAGATCAAATTCGGAAACACCCCCCCCCCCCCCCCCCCCCCCCCCCCCCGTTGTCTTTCACTGATGTTATAACGCCGTCGTCTTCAAATGTCAGAACTTCAAAACATTGCAATAAATGTATATTTTACAACATGTATTTCAGCAAAGTAGATATCCAGATTTTACTTGGATGTCCTTTGTGATTTATGTGACACTGTGATCTAAGAGAGGGGTTTTTTGGGGGGCGGGGGTTTGTGCCTTTTGGGATCTAGCTTTGGTTCAGATATTAAAGTCTGTGATCTGAAATTTATCCCGAATCCTGCCACAGCTTGTATCGTGCTTTAAGGACCAAGGAGCATAAGTCACTTTAAACAGTGTGTTATATATTTTATAAATGATTTTGCTGAGCTAAAAGTGGAGCAAGTTGACAGAAACTAGGAATCCTAGATGAAGACAGAATGTACCATAGTCTGGCGTCTTCCAGAATTAACTGTCCTTTCGTCATTTTTCTGCAGCAGTGTGCAAATCTTAGGGAGCTGCTCGATCTCGGATTGCATGCGCTTATGTACGTGTCTGTACCTGTAAATATATTATGCATTCACTGTTATGTCCTGCTGAACATGGGGAATAAATGGTGTGGACCCCCCCCCCAGCTAATTTGTAACGGTCATCCGACCTCCAGGCTGTTTTGCACCTTTCCCCAAGTGAAGGCAGCTTGGCAAATTAGTCGCAGATCTTTATGGTGTTTCTGTTTTCACTGCCACACAGGCCATGCAATACTTAACCCTTTGGGGTCGAGAGCTTCACCGGCGAAGCTGGACAGGTTTAGAATGAGTAGGTCATGTATTTAGATAAATATCTTCGAGTTTTATATCATACAAGCATGATAAACATGGTGACAGAAACTTGACACTTTCCGATGTCCCCACTGCCAAATAGTTTCAAGTTACCTAAATTGGATGAAACATGAAACTTGTCACCTTACTCAGTCACACCAGAGTCGGCACGCTGAGCTCCCGCTTACACATTCGTAAAAGACTGTTCACAAGGTAACGAAATGATAATCACGTTCACTCTTTCGGCTTCGGTTGGTTTCTCTTTTGCGGTGGGAACGTCCACCGTAAACGGGATATAATCTGTCAGACACAGTTCAGGCTATTTGGAGGTAAAACTTGTCATCCGACAAGTTTTGTGCGCTTCGGGTGATTCAGGACAGCGCTTCGATTCAATCTTGAGAACTGCGACACTGATGAGTGGTGCTTTTTGTTTTTAAACTTCATCTCAGTCCAGCTGAAGATCAGCTCGAGTAAGTGTAAATATTTCTTCTGTTTATTACGAGCAGATCGGTTGATGTGTGCGCGCTGTTGTGCGCACACAGGAAAAATGACTGAGCAATTTAGAGTTTTCCAGAGTTAAAAAGTATTTTCCTCAAAAATAGTTAATTTTGCTCTATTTTGAGTTTGGAGAGTAAAATTTGGAGTTGGAGTGGGAGCAAAATTACAGGGTAATTGTGGAACAGTGTAACAAAGTTGAGTGTGGTAGAGCCCTGCACTCCCGCGGGACCCGACGCAAAGCAGTGCGGCGCGGGACAAATTTTGAAAGCTCATTGCAGGCGGGAGGGGGAGTGCACAATACGGGAGCGGGCAGGAGAGGTGATGAGCTGCAGTCCCGCTAACTAAAAACGTGTTTAAAATAAAATTTGTGAATTATTCATTTATGTCTATCATATATAATTTGTGCTGGATATTTTATTTGGCATTAATAAAAACATTTTAAGATGCCTAAATTTGCGGATGTGGTCTAATCTCGCGTACGTTTCCGATTCCTTTCCGCTCTTCCGTGTTTGAGATCTCCGATCATGGCAGAAGAGCAGAGCTCCTCTAGTGAAGCTCACAATGGGTATCTCTGTAAAGCCTCAGCTGCGCATGCCGCCTGGCAACGGGCACCCTCGCTACGTGCGCTAGGTGAAGGATCGGTCAGTGGAGAGCTCAGCTAAGCTCAGCATGTTTAATTCCCCAAGCCAATGACAAGAACTTTCGTGAGAAATAACGCGAACGTCTGCATCATGTGGGATTTGCGGGCGGGAGCAGGACAAAATATGGCAGGCGCGGGCGGGAGTGGGACTGAAAATCATAATTCTTTGCGGGAGCGGGACTGAAAATTCTGTCCCGCGCAGACCTCTAGAGTGTGGCTCTGAACTGAGTAAAATAGTGCAAGAGTTAATTTCAAGATACACTGAATAGAGTCAAATACCTTGAAAAATGAAGCTGTTCTAAAAAGCAGTTTTAGAACTGTGTTGGAATGTGTGAAAAAAATCATTACCCATTGTGACTTGACTTAATGGGATTAAGAGTTAACCTGATGGGATTAAGAGTTGGCAGTGCAAGGGGTTTTCACTCTTTTCATTGAATGGAATGGAAGTTTTTACTCTTCTCATTGAATACCCCTCCCACTGCCAACCCTTTTTCCCAAAACAAGAGGGCATATACATTTTTCGATGGCCAGTTAATTGTCCAAATCAGTGGAGCAGATTTAAGTTTTTGTGCTTGATACATTCCTAAGACCGAACATAATCCTGTCAAGTGATCAAAACGGTTCGTCACAATGGGGAAGGTAATGTTTTTTCACACATTCCAACACCGTTCTAAAACTGCTTTTTACAACATCTTCATTTTTGTTTTTTTAAGTACAGTCAGGACATTAATACTCCATAGACGTTATCGTAGCTGAACTTGTGCTGAATACAAAAAAAGTCATATGACTTTGAAAATACTGCTTAGATTTGTTGAAATTGATGACAAAATTAGAGCATGTCAAAATCATTAGAGTGCCAGAAAATACTCTCAGACCCCAGAGGGTTAAGTACCCGTGTTGAAATTGGTTACCCTTCATGCCCAGGTACCATGCAAGTCGAGACAGGATATACACACGAAACTAAAAATTGTGGGGACCATCGATTGATCAAACAGTCACACAGCCATCCTGAATGTCATCTCCAGCTGGAATTGCTTCTTTACTGGCAGAAAATCTTTGAGTAGGCTAGGGTAGTGTCTGCCATAGTTTCTCACTCTTTTCAGATTTCCTTTTTCTGGTGGATTTAAGCTTAACATAAATTTTTTTAAAGCCTTAAAGCAGACATGAAATGTTGCATGTAGTGAGCATAATTTACAAAATGGATTCATTACCACTCTAAAAATCCTTTTAGGTTTTGCACCATCAGTAAAAGAGTATTCAGAAGGGTGAGGGTTAATGAGTGCTCAGAGTTACATTTTTCAAACAACTGTAGCTCCACCTCTGTTCATTGATGGTCGTTCCAGGTTGACAAAAATGAACGATCCTCTCTGGCTAAGATGTCTGCCAGTTTTCTGGAAGTCCTCTCATACTCCCGCACCAGTTGAAGGGATCTCATCCCAAAGTGCGTAGAAACACATCTGTGAAGATACTCAGTCATCCAGGTACATAGTAATCTGTGGTTGGTTGAAGAGAGCAACTGAACTTGCTTGAAGATTCTTGAAAACGTTTTGCCTCTCATCCTAAAGGCATCCTCAGTTCTGTCTGACTAATAGGGAGTATCCAGTATTTATCCTCTCATGGATCATCAGAGAATCCGAAAATCACAGATTACTATGTACCTGGATGACTGAGATTCGTCACAGATATGTTTCTACGCACTTTGGGATGAGATCCCTTCGACTGGTGCGGGAGTATGAGAGGACTTCCAGAAGACTGGCAGACATCTTAGCCAGAGAGGATCGTTCATTTTTGTCAACCTGGAACGACCATCACTGAACAGAGGTGGGGGTCTATTGGCCCTTTTCCACTACCCTTTTTCAGCTCACTTCAGCCCGACACGGCTCGCGTTTCGACTACCTCAGAACAGCACGACTCAGCTCGCTTCAGCCCTGCTCAGCACCCAAAACCCGCACGGTTTTGGAGTAGGACTGAAGCGAGCCAAACCGAGCCGAGTGGGGCTAGGGGCATGAGGAGACACTCCCCTGTGCACTGATTGGTGAGGAGGAGTGTCCACACACGCCCCGCGAGCACGCTGGGATCTGTAAACACCGTAAACCCGGAAGAAGAAGAATTACGAGAATTTCTGAAGCCTTATGCGCCTCGCCTCATCTATACGCTCTTGCCAGTATCTGTTGGCGTTGTCGGTGACAACAAGCCACAGCACCAAGACCAGCAACACTAACGACTCCATGTTTATTGTTTACTATCCGGGTCGTGAGACTACCGCTTAAAAGATCACTGATATCACTGTTTGCGCCGCCTAACGACATCACGTGACGTCCACCCACTTTCGCTAACTCCACCCAATGTGTCCACCCACTTCCAGCCAGCACGGTTCAGCGCGGTTGTAGCCGAAATGCAACTCCAACAGCCCCACTCAGCTCGACTCAGCCCGACTCAGCACGGCACGGCTCAGCCCAACTCAGCCGCGTTGGAAGTGGAAAAGCGGCATATGACATCTTTTATCAGCCACCTACAATTCAGCCATCAGCATTCTGATTCGGATTCTATGATGATCCATGAGAGGATAAATACTGGATACTCCCTATTAGTCAGACAGAACTGAGGAAGCCTTTAGGATGAGAGGCGAAACGTTTTCAAGAATCTTCAAGCAAGTCCAGTTGCTCTCTTCAACCAACCACAGATTACTATGTACCTGGATGACTGAGATTCGTCACAGAACTGTAGCTCCAGTTTGTCCTAGCGTAGAATGTGACGTCATGATGTTGGTGGGCTTGGAAGGCCGACGTTAGTTAAAGCCAAACTAAAAAGCAATATTGGGGGGGGTCACTTTTGTATTTACCCTAGATGCAGCAATGATTTTTTTTCTTTTCTTTTTTTTTTAATATAGAGTAAAAAAAAATCAAAGAAAGGTTGTCAGATTTCATACTTTGCCTCTTAAGTGGTAGACGGTTCGTCATTGGCTCATTGTTGTCACTGCCAACCTGATCCAGGCTTGAGGCGAACCATGTTTGGTTGGCCTGGCCAGAATTGCAGCAGTAGGGTGGCCAGTTCCTTTCTGCGCACTCACACACATTCACACCTATGGACAATTTAGAGTAGCTAGTTAACCTAACTGCATGTCTTTGGAAACCGGAGCACCCAGAAGAAACCCATGCAGACACTGGGAGAACATGCAAACTCCACACAAGGGCCCCCATCAGCCACGGGATTCAAACCTTCTTGCTGTGAGGTGACCGTGCTAACCACTGCACCACAGTGCTGCCCTCTTTGTTGGCTAGCTACACTGAAACCAAAGAATCCTCCAGTCATCTGTGATGCTAGGGCTTGGAGTGAACGCTTTGTGAACAAGCACTATGTGGAGGAAAGGGTTTTTGAATCTGGCGTACTGGTGTTTTGCCGGACCATCAAGCTGAAGTCTGAGGTTGCTCCCTCTGTGTTTTTGACTCTTCCTTTTATAAGGTTGGGTGCACAGACTGTCTGACCCAGTCTACTAGCAAATAAGTAGCTATACACGGAAAGGAAAGGGCCCAAAGACACTCCATCTGGCAGAGCAGACAACGGTGCGATCAGAAAGGTTGGGATGACCAGAAAATCCAGTTAGCACGATCTTTTGAGGTTATTAAGGTCTTATTAATATAATGCACGTATCCAGTGGGGCTGCTGTTAGGGCTGTGCGATGTCCCCTTAATTGGCATCGACGATGTTTACAGTGCAAACATCGTGATGGACGATCATATCGTGGGCGGGGGGGATTTTAATACCACATTATTAAATTTTTTATTATTATTATTATTATTATTATTATTATTATTATTAAAAGTATTAGATACTCATCTGAGGCTTTGGCACTTAAAGGAAAAAAAAGCGCTAGGTGATGTGGAATATTTGGCCTTGATAACGGATATGTGGTCCAGCTGCAACATGATGCCCTACATGTCAGCTACCGTGCATTATGTGGACCGAGAGTGGGCAATGCAGTCCAAATGCCTGCAGACGAGTTTCATGCCAGAGACACATTCAGCGGACAATTTAGAAGACGCATTGCGCGAGACATTTGCCGAATGGAAAATAGAGGAGAAAAAGATCGCCTGCATAACAGGGCGAATATTGTCACAGCCATCAGGCAATTGAAATGGCCGTGGTTAAGTTGTTTTGGGCACAATTTGAACCTGGCCATAACCAACTCGCTTGCGCAACAGAGGGCCAGTACAGACCGAGCGTTTGGAGTTTGCCGAGCAGTCAACACTGCGTTTGCGCACAGCTGGCTTCGGAGAAATGAGCTGCGCAAAGCGCAGGTGGAAATGAACCTCCCCGAGCACTCACTGATCACGGCAAGATATTAATCGGCTCTAACAATGAAAGACTAGTATTCAAATTATGAGAAGAAACTACATTTAAGCTATTACTCATTGTTTATTTACACCATATCAATTGAAGATGCGTTTCGGCCTTTAGTGCGCAGTTGAACGCGCTAATTTTTCCAATTTATTAGTGTTTGAATTATTGCACCAGCTTTTAAAATCATGATTTAATATTGTTTTTTTTTTACTGTCTTTACATTTGTCAGAATCACCTTCATTCTTCCATTTGGTTTGACATTATGGCTTAGAGTGGACCATTTTGAGTCTGAAAGTAGGCCTATTTACCAGATTAAAGTTATTTGACTTCTGCCGAAGTCCGCGCTTCACTGCCGTTTGGGGTGCAATATTTCCCGACCGAAGTCGTTAATAGTGGCTATTTGTTTGAACAACATGACAAATTTTACATTAAAAGTATAGTGTAGGCTAAAAAATGAAGTCAAAATTTATTCGTAGCATACTGTATTTGTGTAACCACATGTTATGTTCACTAGCACGTCCCTGCACCATAGCCTACGTGAACAAGCGGTAATAGGATATTACTTTATAATGATTTATATAATTATGTACAGTGATGCTTGAAAGTTTGTGAACCCTTTAAAATTTTCCATATTTCTGCATAAATATGACCTAAAACATCATCAGATTTTCACACAAGTCCTAAAAGTAGATACAGAGAACCCAGTTAAACAAATGAGACAAAAATATTATACTTGGTCATTTATTTATTGAGGAAAATAATCCAATATTACATATCTATGAGTGGCAAAAGTATGTGAACCTTTGCTTTCAGTATCTGGTGTGACCCCCTTGTGCAGCAATAACTGCAACTACACATTTCTGGTAACTGTTGATCAGTCCTGCACACTGGCTTGGAGGAATTTTAGCCCATTCCTCCGTACAGAACAGCTTCAACTCTGGGATGTTGGTGGGTTTCCTCACATGAACTGCTCGCTTCAGGTCCTTCCACAATGTTTCGATTGGATTAAGGTCAGGACTTTGACTTGGCCATTTCAAAACATGAACTTTATTCTTCTTTAACCATTCTTTGGTAGAACAACTTGTGTGCTTAGGGTCATTGTCTTGCTGCATGACCCACCTTCTCTTGAGATTCAGTTCATGGACAGATGTCCTGACATTTTCCTTTAGAATTCACTGGTATAATTCAGAATTCATTGTTCCATCAATGATGGCAAGTTGTCCTGGCCCAGATGCAGCAAAACAGGCCCGAACCATGATACTACCACCATCATGTTTCACAGATGAGATAAGGTTCTTATGCTGGAATGCAGTGTCTTCCTTTCTCCAAACATAACGCTTCTCATTTAAACCAGAAAGTTCCATTTTGTTCTCATCCGCACACAAAACATTTTTCCAATAGCCTTCTGGCTTGTCCACATGATCTTTAGCAAACTGCAGATGAGCAGCAATGTTCTTTTTGGAGAGCAGTGGCTTTCTCCTTGCAACCCTGCCATGCACACCATTGTTGTTCAGTGTTCTCCTGATGGTGGACTCATGAACATGAACATTAGCCAATGTGAGAGAGGCCTTCAGTTGCTTAGAAGTTACCCTGGGGTCCTTTGTGACCTCGCCGACTAGTACATGCCTTGCTCTTGGAGCAATCTTTGTTGGTCGACCACTCCTGGGGAGGATAACAATGGTCTTGAATTTCCTCCATTTATACACAATCTGTCTGACTGTGGATTGGTGGAGTCCAAACTCTTGAGAGATGTTTTGTAACCTTTTCCAGCCTGATGAGCATCAACAACGCTTTTTCTGAGGTCATAAGAAATCTCCTTTGTTCGTGCCATGATACACTTCCACAAAGATGTGTTGTGAAGATCAGACTTTGATAGATCCCTGTTCTTTAAATAAAACAGGGCGCCCACTCACACCTGATTGTCATCCCATTGATTGAAAACACCTGACTCTAATTTCACCTTCAAATTATCTGCTAATCCTAGAGGTTCACATACTTTTGCCACTCACAGATATGTAATATTGGATCATTTTCCTCAATAAATAAATGACCAAGTATAATATTTTTGTCTCATTTGTTTAATTGGGTTCTCTTTATCTGCTTTTAGGACTTGTGTGAAAATCTGATGATGCTTTAGGTCGTATTTATGCAGAAATATAGAAAATTCTAAAGGGTTCACAAACTTTCAAGCACCACTGTATTTATATATATGTTATATAATATATTTATATATTAAACAAAACTAACTAACTAAACTAACAAAAAACTAACTTTTTAGGTTAAATAGGCCCAGATGATACCGTATATGCATGATTATGACAGGAGGGGGCATGGTATCACGATGGTGGCTCTCCATCGTGATGGATGACCACCATCGTCGATGGACGATGGCATCGTCTATCGGCACAGCCCTAGCTGCTGTATCCATGAGGAATCCATTATAAGATCTAACAGTGACTAATAAGGTAGATAGTTACTATTATGAGAGTAATAATACAATAAAATGGCTATAACAATATACTCTCATGAAGGTTGTATTAATGTGGTCTTTCTGTCAGATGAACAAGGTTCTGACGCTTCCACTTATTTTTATCATGGTTGAGGTCCGAAGGCTGACGTAATTGCGGAAACCTTTTGTTTACACAGGATAGTCAAATCAACAAATACACCAGGCATGAGAAAACAGTAGAAGTGAGGAACACAACTAGCACTGGTATGGAAAATAAACACAAGACAAACTAACAGTAAAGTAAACTTTTATTCATACTGATGTTTTAAACATTACTGTGTCCTGTTTTACATGCTAAATAGCTACCGTTCGCTAAGGTTCGAATACCTTCTGTTGACAGGCCACTCCAGGGTCTTAGCGTAGGGAGTGCTTCGACAATTCCAAAATGTCCATCTCACAGGAGAGCATCTGGTAATGGCAGAGAAGATCCCCAAGCAGCTGGTTCATATCAGCCTCCTGACAGCAGGTCGGCATTTCAGCGCAGTGAGCACACAAGATACCTTTCAGCTTCGTCTTCTGTCGTATTTCGACTGAAGTAACCGACAAGCACGGTGTTTCTCTCAGAATTCTACGTACCGGGACTGCTGTCTTCCTGGGCCAACTTTGCAACTAACCAAACTCGTGACGTAGTCCATGACGCAGTGACATCATGGCAGCAAGCCTGAGTGGAAAGCATAAGTTAGTGCCAAATGTAAATCTGTTCTGCCATGCAAAGGCAAACTGCAGTATCTTGCATACTGTATCGGTGGCAAAAGACGGTCCAGTAGCGAATAGGTGACACTGTCGGACCATCTTTTGCCACCGATACAATATGCAGATACTGCAGTTTGCCTTTGTACGGCAGTCTCAAATTCAATTCAATCACAATTAATTCTGGACAAAATCATCAGCAAATCATTACCTCCCCTCTTCTGTTCTTATTCTGTGCTGCATGAATGAGAGCTGAGTGTTTTTGCTCACCTCTATTGTTCCCACCGTGTTTCATATAATGCTGCATGGCAGGATTCCTATTTTTATCCCTGAGGATAGGCGCATTGTTTTGCTGTCCTTGTGTAATCACTTGTGTTCTCTCAGTATCCATGAAATTGACTGGCGAACAAACACCCTACCCACTCAGACTAAATCGAGCTGTTGCACTTCAGCACAATTAAGACATTTAACTTCCACCTCTTGCTTGTCTTTGCTGAGGTGACCAGTTCTTACAGACCCGGTCAGGGGTCACTGCAACTACGGTACTGTACATCAGCTCTGTTCTTGTTCATAAAGTTGGAGAAGGATGTGCGGTACCCATAAGTCTGCCTTTACCCATGCTGGGACTAACACACTGATACAGTCAAATGACCCATATAATTCTTGCATTAGCCTAATTATAACATCTGTTAATGTTTTTAAGGTTTTTGAACTAAAGTGGTTAGTGGTAGGTTGGCACACCATATGGGAAAATTATACTGTTGGTATATTTGTGCTAAGGCAGCACTGAGAGTTGCGTTATCCCATGAGTGAGAAGTAGCAGCAGTGATCAGGCTACTTTTAAAAGCTTCTTGTGAAGTTAAAAAAAAAACTTCAGCACTAAACATTGCTTCATAATGACTTTTTGTAGAAACTTTGCAGCCGTGACAGAATTATTAAGTGCGATGTACCAATCTTTAGCTTGCAAAGTTGTAAGTGGATTAGAACTTTGTTGTCTGACAGGAAGCAGCTTGTGAGAATATTTGTCTGAATGGTACGCTGGTCACTCAGACCTGGTGCATCGTTGTCCTTTGCACCTTTTGGCTGAAGGCTGCGTTCCGAGTGACTCATCTGTAAAATCTGTTGGTGACATCACAGCTGGCAATGAGACAAACTGCCATCACATCAGCAAGCGATTCAGCTAGCATCCCGGTGTAGCAAGAACTACCTTCAGTTCGGCAACCTTAAAACCAAAGAATTACACAACAACTTGAGGAAAACTCTTACAGGACTGGATTCAGCAGTCAGACCAGGTATTATGGGATACAATAAGAACGCATCCACTACATTGAAAGCATTCCTTGCATCAGCTTTAACCACCTGGTTTGGTGCACCTTCCTCCCAAGAAAAGAGGAAGGTACAACACACTGTCAAGATGGCTAAGAACATCATTTGTTGCAGTCTGCCTTCAGTAAGTGATCTAGATGTTCCGAGAATGCAAAGCCAAGCAGGAAAAATCATTGCTGACACATCTCACCCTACAAGCAGTCCATTTCAAAAACTGGCAAGTCAGAGAACCGTACTCCTACCATTGCCTTCATACTATCCCTGTAATTCAGGCTCTTAATATTTTTGTCATGCCTGTCCTAGAAAGAATAACAACACCGAATCTCTGCTCTGTAATGCCTGACAAGGTTGGAAAAACTTGTAAAACTTGTAAACTCCTCCATGCAGAACTACTTAACATTTGAAGCTCCTTTATAGTCCAAGGTTTGTGAATGTTGACATCCCTCCTCAATTCAGACCATACCTGCTATCGGCCTTCACTAGAGCCCCTGGATCCCCAGCAACAAAACAGCCCCAAAGCGTCAAAAGCCTGGGGAAGTTTATTAAACCAGCTGGGTACCAGTGCAGAGAAGAGCCTTGAAGCATGTCGTCTTTTTACCTTAAGGATTGGTGAATATGGGGTTGTGGGGTTCTAGAGGCTTGAAGGAAACATTCAGAAGTTTGATAAGTGCCTTTTCTTTGGGGAGCTGATCTGTTTTTGACTTTGTAGCCAAGCATCAGTATTAGGGAAGCCATGGCCTAATGGTTAGAGAAGCAGCTTTGGGACCACAAAGGTTGCCAGTTCGATTTCCTGGACCAGCAGGAATTGCTGAAGTGCCCTTGAGCAAGGCACCGAACCCCAAACTGCTGCCCAGGCTGCTCTAGGTATGTTGTACGTCGCTCTGGATAAGTGCGTCTGCTAAATGCCTTTAATTTAATTTTAAACCTGATGCAAGGAGCTACAGGAAGCTGCTGAAGGGAACATGCACCATCTGGCCAAATGTTTTGTGGACGTTTAACCATCGCATCCAAATATGCTTGTTGAACATCCTACTCCAGATTTAAACCCCCCCTTGAAGTTATAATAACCTCCAGTTTTATGGGAGGAGTTCTCACTAGAGTTTGGAATGTGGCTACAAGGGTTCGTGGCCCTTTCAGCCATAGAAACATTCGTGTGGTCAGGCACTGATGTCAGGGGGGAAGATGTGGGAAGGAATCGGCATTCCAGTTTATCCCGAAGGTGTTCAGTGAGGTTGAGGTCGGGGCTCTGTGCTGGCCGCTCGAGTTCTTCCACACCAAACTTGGCAAACCATGGACCTCACTTTGTGCACAGGGCATCGTTATGCCTGAACAGGTTTGGGCTCCTTATTTCCAGGGAAGGGAAATTTTAATGCTAAAGCATACAAATACATTCTGTATAATCATGCATCTCCAGTTTTGTGGCAACGGTTTTGGGAAGACAGTCATATGAGTGTGCTGGTCGGGTGTCCGCATACTTTTGGCCATATATTATTAGCAATGGGAGAACCTATGGAGATTCTGAATCAGCTGCAGGGATCATACGTGACTTGGGAATACCTGGCAGGAGTGATTTGAGATGACAAGGGATGAACCAAGGTCTGAGTGGAGACAAATGATCAGATCATCCTCGTGTTGTAAAGGAGGAACCTGCAAGACAAAGCCATGCAATTTACATAAATTTGCAGCAATAATTCACACTACTATTCCTTATGGAAATGTCTAGATTGCAGATGTTTGCTTTTAAACCTTTGGCATGTCCGATGCGTTGTACGCTTTGCTGGCCACAAGTGTCAAAACCCTGAAGGTTGCATTCTAACTATAGTCAGTCATCGCTGTTTCTGTTAGAGGTCACCACAGCAGATAGTGTCTCTCCATCTCCTCCTGTCCTCGGTATCTTTTTCTGTCACACCAACAGTCTTCATGTCCTCCTTCACCACATCCATAAATCTCATCTTTGGTCTTCCTCTTTTCCTTCTACCTGATATCGCCATCATTCTTTTCCCAATATACCCTAGATCTCTCCTCTGTACGTGTCCAAACTATCTCAATCTCGCCTCTCTCACTTTGTCTCCAAGCTGTCCCACATGCGCTGTCCCTCTGATATTCTCATTTCTAATCCTGTCCAACTCCGTCACTCCCATTGAAAATCTCAACATCTTCAACT
Source organism: Neoarius graeffei (assembly GCF_027579695.1). Lineage (NCBI taxonomy): Eukaryota > Metazoa > Chordata > Actinopteri > Siluriformes > Ariidae > Neoarius > Neoarius graeffei. The sequence continues at coordinate 11,661,313 of NC_083580.1, forward strand.
CTGCTACCTCCAGTTCAGCCTCCTGTCTTTTTGTCAAGATGTAAAATGTAGTCAGCGATGTGTAATTTGTCAGCAAGACGTAGTCAGTGATTTAAAATAAAGTTGATAACATCCAGTTACTGAAACAGTTAATAGTGAGAAAATGTTGGACTGCATAAAGTCTCTTCCAATGAAGGGTAGGTAGTTTTGGGCCATGTTTATTGATGAAAAATACCATACTCTATAACGACTGTTAGACGTCTGGCTTGCGCAAGTAGCTTCGAAGGACATCAGGACATGTTTTCAGCCTTCCCATAAACAACTGACTTCCATGAGAATTGGGGTTTAAAGGGGTCCCAAATATAATATACAGTAAATCCTCTAATACTGGCCTGTATTCCATTACTGGCCGGGACTCTAATATTGGCCGGTCTCGCTGTCGGAGGAGGTAAATAATGGCCGGACTCTAATGGCCCTTTTCCACTACCCTTTTTCAGCTCACTTCAGCTCGCTTCAGCTCACTTCAGCCCGACACGGCTCGCGTTTCGACTACCAAAAACCAGCACGACTCAGCTCGCTTCAGCCCTGCTTAGCCCCTAAAACTCGCACCGTTTTGGAGTGGGGCTGAAGCAAGCCAAGCCGTGCCGAGTGAGGTTGGGGGCGTGAGCAGACACTCCCCTGTGCACTGATTGGTGAGGAGGAGTGTCCTCACATGCCCACACACGCCCCGCGAGCACGCTGGGATCTGTAAACACCGTAAACCCGGAAGAAGAATAATTACGAATTACGAGAATTTCTGAAGCCTTATGTGCCTCGCCTCATCTATACACTCTTGCCAGTATCTGTTGGCCACAGCACCAAGACCAGCAACACTAACGACTCCATGTCCTCCATGTTTATTGTTTACTATTCGGGTCGTGAGACTACCGCTGAAAAGCTCACTGAATCAGTGACAGACAGAGCATCGTGGACGAGTTCGCGGAGCGCAAGGCTTGTCGTATGCCCTTCAAATAATGCGCGCAGTAGGCTATTGATGTTTTATTATGAGCCATGTACAGTATGTCGCCTAATGTTTTTTTGTTTGAGTTACATGTTCGTTTGAAGGACTTAATGTACAAAATAACATAGTTGCACCCCGTAGTGTTGAAATTGGTAAACACAGTGCATTCAGTGAGGTTTGCACCGCCCTCCTTTTATTTCTGACTCTTCCTGTCACCGTTGCAACCTCTGAGCGCTCATTCGTATGCCCTTCAAATAATGTGCGCAGTATAGGCTATTGATGTTTTATTATGAGCCATGTACAGTATCCTAATGTTTTTTTGTTTCTGAGTTACATGTTCGTTTGAAGGACTTGATGTACTAAATAACATAGTTGCACCCGGTAGTGTTGAAATTGGTAAACACCGCAGTTGCGGACATTTTGTAGCCTAAAATGATGTTATGATAAGCTTTAATAAAGGGCCCGGTCATTTGCCCCGCCCCCGGCCCGGCTCTGACTTGTTCCGCCACTGTCACTGATGTCACTGTTTGCGCTGCTTAACGACATCACGTGACGTCCACCCACTTTCGCTAACTCCACCCAATGTGTCCACCCACTTCCAGCCAGCACGGTTCAGCACGGTTGTAGTCGAAATGCAACTCCAACAGCCCCGCTCAGCCCGACTCAGCTCGACTCGGCACGGCACGACTCAGCCGCGTTTGTAGTGGAAAAGCGGCATAATACAGGCCGGGGCTATAACCAACGATGTTTCTGAGATCATAGTGGCCTTACACAATCGTTCCGATCTGAAAGACAATTGTGATCAGTGGCGCCGCCAGGCGTATGGCCGTACGCACTAGGCGTACCTTGGGGAGAGAGATATATTTTTTTAATTATAATTGTTACCTGAATGCTTTGGCAATGCAACATAATTTGAGAGAGAGAGAGAGACGTGTGTGTGCCGGCGCATTTGTGTGCTTCAGGAGTGGGCGGGGTGTGCGTGACCAAGAAAGCTCATTGGTCAATGCAGATATACTTTTCTTGCACCACTGAGGTTCTCTCCAGTTTTGAGAAACGGAGACAGACAATCGTCAGTAGTCAGAGCTTGTGCGAGAATTTATTGAGAAGCGAGTCAAAAATGAGTAAACGAACCCTGAAACAAACGAGCTTGTTTCAGACTTTTACGAAAAAGTCCAAAAGCAGTGATCCAGGGGTGTCATCTGCTTGCCAGTCCTCTCCAGTATCAGCTAGTAACACGGCACCGGCAGCTTCCACTCCTCCGCAACCTAGCAGCAGTACGCTGCAGCTGGATGCGAGCTCAGTTCCTTTGAGGGAATTGCCTTCATCTACCTCTGAGTTTGAAACTAGCCATACAGCCAGTGAATTTCATATAAGAACACCTACATCTCCCCATGTCCCTTACGATCAGAAGTAGATGGTTGCTCCACCTTGCTGACAAATGAGCCATCAGATAGCTTTACTAATGAGCCACGAGTCAGCCCGCTATCACTGACATCAGATTTATCAGACATAGGGAAACTTCAACCAGATGCCTTAAAATGTGCACCGGACTCTGTAAAGCTCAATGTCCTACAGAACCGCTTCAAACCAGACAGAGGGTGGGTGGCTCCTTCTACTCTGATTTTCGGTAAACTCAGAAAAATACCCGAGGAGTTTTTCAACGAGCCTATGTACCCCACGTTGCGCTACAGTGTGTGTCAGAGTCGTGCGTGCGGTAGTGCTGAGCAAGTTCACTAGATTCTAATCGAGGCTATAAAGAGTTTATTGTTTATTGTCGTGTGTAGTTCACATATGTTGTTCAAATATCAGCCTGTGTTCATGGAAGGCTATTGTTCAATTTCAAGTTAAAGTTCTATCGTTGTTTTGTGTATAAGCCTATAGATCGACTCTTCATAGAAACTGCAGCACGCAAGCGTTTTTTTTTTTGGGGGGGGGGTTACACCACTAGTGCGTACCTTACAGTTCAACCCTGCAGGCGCCCCTGATTGTGATTACCGGTAGGTCTGGTGGTAACCAGGCAACCAAGCATCAACCTATTTTATAGGTTCAAATAGACACAAAATCTCGTTTTTATTCATTCCACTGGTAGTCTGTTTTGCTCAAATAGAAATAGAGGCCTGCCTCTAATTCTGGCCTTCTTCCAATAATGGCCTGGACCAAGATGCACTTGAGTGAAATAAAGGCCCCGGCCTATATTAGAGGATTTACGGTATACAGTTGCTGGTGTGACAAAGTAACGTATTCTTAAGTATTCTATCAAATTTATATACTAGAAAACAACGAAATATCTTGGTAATTGTAAATATAATAGTCGGTACGCTAAACGGCACAAGAGTCGCCATTTTTAAAAGACCGTGACGTCAGCCCTACCCACTGCACTAGGAGAGAAGCGTGTAATCATGGCGTCGGGCGCATCAAGTGAAAGCGACAGCTCTGTCGAATCGTACGAAGAGATCGCGCAAGACACACTGCAAGCAGGCTATGGCTTAGAAGGGTACCAGTTTGAACCTAGGAGAGGTACTCTCGACTCCGGTGATGACGAAAGAAGAGAAGAAAGCTCGAACTCGCTTGGTGTTTTTCAGCGGAAACGAGTGAAAAGACACGTCTGGAGGATCGTTACGCTTTCCATCGGTCCTGTTATTACACCCGAAAGCAACACACTGTGGCATTGTGTAGCCGATCACTTACAATTCATCCTACTTTCCGATTCACACGTGCTGTTCCCAACCTCAATGAGCCAACACAACTGGGCACATACATACGTCATGAGTGTTACGCAGAGAAAATGAACGTGCATTCTGATTGGATAAAATTAATATCATGGCGGGCTGTTCAAACTGCGGAAATAGTTTGCTCAAAACACTATAACTTTCCAACCTTAGAACAAAAAACTTTTGTAAGTCTTGAATAAGGTTCGTTAATGTGTGTTTTATTGTTATATTTACTCTATATATTGCCCTCTGTTCCCCTTTAAGCGCACAGATGATTCTTACTTTGTATTCTTTTCTGTGCGTGGTTTGAAATTCTTTTTTGTGGTCAACTTGCCTATGCTTGATGCTGGAGCATTCCTTTAACAAAGCCTCAACAAAGTGGAAATCTGTAATCGTTTGAATCCCTCCACACAGAAGCTGTTTCTTAATTCCACACTTAATCCTCATCACCAGCACTTGTAACCCTGCTCTCTTTTTTGCAACACAGCCAAGCAGAAGCTCGAGGACCGTTTGGCAGCTGCAGCACGCGAGAAGCTGGCTCAGGCCTCCAAAGAGTGCAAGGAGAAGCAGCTGCAGGCTGAGCGCAAGCGGAAAGCTGCTCTGTTTCTGCAGGCACTGCGTGGTCCCGAGGTTGAGCCCAGGCGAGCCGACGAGCCCTTTGTTCCTGCTGAGGTACGTTTATGCATCCTGCTCTGAACTACCTCATAGTGGTGGTTTATTTCATTGTAGAATGTGTAAATAAATACATGACCCCATCACTCTTTTTTTTTTTTTTTTTTTTTTTTTTTTTGCGTCAAACTTGCCTACTGTTCTCAGGTTTTGTTAGCGTTAGCCATTTATTGCACGTGTTACTGTGGCAAATAATGCCGCTTTTCCACTACAAACGCGGCTGAGCCGTGCCGTGCTGAGTCGAGCTGAGTCGGGCTGAGCAGGGCTGTTGGAGTTGCATTTCGACTACAACCGCGCTGAACCATGCTGGCTGGAAGTGGGTGGACACATTGGGTGGAGTTAGCGAAAGTGGGTGGACGTCACGTGATGTCGTTAAGCAGCGCAAACAGTGACATCAGTGACAGTGGCGGAACAAGTCAGAGCCGGGCCGGGGGCGGGGCAAATGACCGGGCCCTTTATTAAAGCTTATCATAACATCATTTTAGGCTGCAAAATGTCCGCAACTGCGGTGTTTGCCAATTTCAACACTACCGGGTGCAACTATGTTATTTAGTACATCAAGTCCTTCAAACGAACATGTAACTCAGAAACAAAAAACATTAGGATACTGTACATGGCTCATAATAAAACATCAATAGCCTACTGCGCACATTATTTGAAGGGCATACGAATGAGCGCTCAGAGGTTGCAACGGTGACAGGAAGAGTCAGAAATAAAAGGAGGGCGGTGCAAACCTCACTGAATGCACTGTGTTTACCAATTTCAACACTACGGGGTGCAACTATGTTATTTTGTACATTAAGTCCTTCAAACGAACATGTAACTCAGAAACAAAAAAACATTAGGCGACATACTGTACATGGCTCATAATAAAACATCAATAGCCTACTGCGCGCATTATTTGAAGGGCATACGACGAGCCTTGCGCTCTGCGAACTCGTGCACGATGCTCTGTATGTCACTGATTCAGTGAGCTTTTAAGCGGTAGTCTCACGACCCGAATAGTAAACAATAAACATGGAGGACATGGAGTCGTTAGTGTTGCTGGTCTTGGTGCTGTGGCTTGTTGTCACCGACAACGCCAACAGATACTGGCAAGAGCGTATAGATGAGGCGAGGCGCATAAGGCTTCAGAAATTCTCGTAATTCGTAATTATTATTCTTCCGGGTTTGCGGTGTTTACAGATCCCAGCGCGCTCAGTGTGTGGGCATGTGAGGACACTCCTCCTCACCAATCAGTGCACAGGGGAGTGTCTGCTCACGCCCCCAGCCTCACTCGGCACGGTTTGGCTCGCTTCAGCCCCACTCCAAAACCGTGCGAGTTTTAGGGGCCAAGCAGGGCTGAAGCGAGCTGAGTCGTGCTGGTTTTTGGTAGTCGAAACGCGAGCCGTGTCGGGCTGAAGCGAGCTGAAGTGAGCTGAAAAAGGGTAGTGGAAAAGGGCCATTAGGCTCCTGAAATGTCCGTAGACATTTTCACGTAGTCTGTAAGGATTTAAAATGTTTATCGATCTGTCTTGGTTTGGGGAAAATGTAATGTGCGTCACGTACTGCTGTATATATTCCCTCTGGAGATGATTACGCTTGCTTTCCTGACCGTGCAAATGATGTATAAATGTGTAATGCATCCCTTCTGGGCCACTTTACGAATCGAACAAAGAAGGCATAGAAGTTGTGTCGAAGAAAAAAAACAAAGGGTGAACTATTTGAAGTGTTAGACCTCGAAAAAGCCTAGGTAAATATTACAAACTCGGACATATTGCCTTGACTGTTTTAGCACTTGTCCAAGTGTGAGAGTGCAAAGTTTTTTGTGCTGTGTCTGCTGGGATTGAGACAGCGCTCTTAATCTTAAATTGTTTGGCAACAACATGCCTGGATTTCCCCTGATGAGAACTGTATGGCGATAGTGCACTGCTGTTCTTCCAGCTTGGGGGTCCCTTGAGTGTCCTTTGTATGTATGTACCGTATGTGAAGAAAGGGAAGACTCTACAGCAGAGAGCACTTTCATGATGTTCCACTTCGCTGTGTTGAATTAACACGCTCGGTGGTGTGGCAAATCATTAGCAACCTAGAGCATAGACCCAAATCTTAACACGCGCTCACACCTTACATATTCCATACTTTTTTTTTTTTAATTCACATGGCTCCATGTACTTGCTTGACATAAAAGCTTTAAAATACAGTGCACTCCAACTCAAGACATTCATTCCTTCACCTCTGGTTCAAGCTCTGTGATTCATATTTGATTATATACTCTGCTGCAGTGGACGTTATCTTGTTCAGTCCATTAGCTTGCCATCTCACAAAGTAGACGCTCCAGTGTACTGCTCAGTTCCATGTTTTGGTTGCTTGGAAACCTAATTGACCAGGCTACATATGGTAGCAAGCAATGACATCACTGGTGGCAAACTAGTTCTCCGTCCACGATTGCTAAATACATTAATACAGACTGAATGGATGACTTGGTCATCGTCATCATCGTCCTTTTTTAAGAAAGTGTCTGATGTAGCACGCTTGACAAAAAGCCAGCAGGTCACTTTGCCATGAGCGCTGAGGTTACTCGGCTCTGATATTAACATCTGAAAGCTTGACGCTGCATTTTATTTTGCTTAGGTTCCACATATTGTGCATATACAGTGGGGCAAAAAAGTATTTAGTCAGCCACCAATTGTGCAATTTCTCCCACTTAAAAAGTTGAGAGGGGCCTGTAATTGTCATCATAGGTACACTTCAACTATGAGAGACAGAATGGGGGGAAAGAATCCAGGAAATCACATTGTAGGATTTTTAATGAATTAATTGGTAAATTCCTCTGTGAAATAAGTATTTGGTCACCTACAAACAAGCAAGATTTCTGGCTCTCACAGACCTGTAACTTCTTCTTTAAGAGGCTCCTCTGTCCTCCACTCGTTACCTGTATTAATGGCACCTGTTTGAACTCGTTATCAGTATAAAAGACACCTGTCCACAACCTCAAACAGTCACACTCCAAACTCCACTATGGCCAAGACCAAAGAGCTGTCAAAGGACACCAGAAACAAAATTGTAGACCTGCACCAGGCTGGGAAGACTGAATCTGCAATAGGTAAGCAGCTTGGTGTGAAGAAATCAACTGTGGGAGCAATTATTAGAAAATGGAAGACATACAAGACCACTGATAATCTCCCTCGATCTGGGGCTCCATGCAAGATCTCACCCCGTGGGGTCAAAATGATCACAAGAACGGTGAGCAAAAATCCCAGAACCACATGGGGAGAACTAGTGAATGACCTGCAGAGAGCTGGGACCAAAGTAACAAAGGCTACCATCAGTAACACACTACGCCGCCAGGGACTCAAATCCTGCAGTGCCAGATGTGTCCCCCTGCTTAAGCCAGTACATGTCCAGGCCCATCTGAAGTTTGCTAGAGAGCATTTGGATGATCCAGAAGAGGATTGGGAGAATGTCATATGGTCAGATGAAACCAAAATAGAACTTTTTGGTAAAAACTCAACTTGTCGTGTTTGGAGGAGAAAGAATGCTGAGTTGCATCCAAAGAACACCATACCTACTGTGAAGCATGGGGGTGGAAACATCATGCTTTGGGGCTGTTTTTCTGCAAAGGGACCAGGACGACTGATCTGTGTAAAGGAAAGAATGAATGGGGCCATGTATCGTGAGATTTTGAGTGAAAACCTCCTTCCATCAGCAAGCGCATTGAAGATGAAACGTGGCTGGGTCTTTCAGCATGACAATTATCCCAAACACACTGCCCGGGCAACGAAGGAGTGGCTTCGTAAGAAGCATTTCAAGGTCCTGGAGTGGCCTAGCCAGTCTCCAGATCTCAACCCCATAGAAAATCTTTGGAGGGAGTTGAAAGTCTGTGTTGCCCAGCGACAGCCCCAAAACATCACTGCTCTAGAGGAGATCTGCATGGAGGAATGGGCCAAAATACCAGCAACAGTGTGTGAAAACCTTGTGAAGACTTACAGAAAACGTTTGACCTCTGTCATTGCCAACAAAGGGTATATAACAAAGTATTGAGATGAACTTTTGTTATTGACCAAATACTTATTTTCCACCATAATTTGCAAATAAACTCTTTAAAAATCAGACAATGTGATTTTCTGGATTTTTTTTTTCTCATTCTGTCTCTCATAGTTGAGGTATACCTATGATGAAAATTACAGGCCTCTCTCATCTTTTTAAGTGGGAGAACTTGCACAATTGGTGACTGACTAAATACTTTTTGCCCCACTGTAATCCTGCTTCTAAAAAGACCTGTAAATCATCCATGCATGCTGATTAATTTGATTAGTAAAAGCTGATGTGCATAGTGCAGCAGGTGGTGGGGTTGAGAACAATTGGTGCACATTACAGTTAGAATTTTGAAGTAATCGCACAAATTAAAACCTTTGCAGAAATCAACAGGTAGCTTTTTTTAGCTCATCTGGCCGCAGGCCAGGCCACATGAGCTCATGCGATCACGCGTCGGTCGTCGTCGTCTGTCATCATCATTCGTCCACAATTTACAAAAATTGCTACTCCTCCTACAGGATTGATCATATTTCGATCAAACTCGCATGCAGTGTTCCCCAGGTGGGTGTGCATAAAAGTTGTCAAAATGGTGGCTCCACCTGTCATATTTGCGATTTTATGGGCGTTTGAAAATTTTGGGTGACTCATCACATTAAGCCCTACTCTTCGTAAACTGCTGGGAAGTTTTCACTGAATTCACCCAGAAGACTCTGAAGACATTTTCCAACAAGAATTGTTCATCAGGTGGTGCCACCTACGATGGATGAAGCTACAGAGGGGTCATGTGCAATTTCACAAAAATCATTACTCCTCCCACAGGAGTGATTTTAGATTTTGATCAAACTCCTGTGAAAGGTTCCCCAGTTTGGCGTGTCTAAAAGTTGTCAAGACGGTCATATTTAACATTCTGTAGGTGTTTCAAAATTTTGGGTGACTCATCACACCAAACACTACTGTTCGTAAACCGCTGGGATGTTTTCACTGAAACTCACCCAGAAGACTCTAAAGACACATTCCAACAAGAATTGTTCACCAGGTGGTGCCACTTGTTATGGATGCGGCTACATAGGGGTCATATGCAGTTTCACAAAAATCGCTACTCCTCCGACAGGATTGATCGGATTTCAAACTCGCACACAACAACAGTGGCCGGTATGAGCTCCAGCCTCACTGAGGCTATTTTTTTTTTCCTTTTACGGTTATTAAACGAGAAGACTAGCTTGCAGTTATGTGCAAAAAAGCACTAACAGCATAGGCATCTAGGCTCCTGAATTGTCCATCTTGTCACTAAGGATTGTGTAAGGAAGTACAAGTACCTTATATGTACATTTATAAAGTGCATTCTTGGGAGAAAAAAAAATCTGCGTAAATGTGTTGACAAAGGCAGAAGGACAGAAACTGGAGCTACAGCTCAGCAAAATGTACAGCACTGATCTACAGCCAAATCAATGGAGCAGTACCAGTAGAGCTCCCTGAATTGCCTTTTTAGGCACAATACAAACAATGATGCAATATATAGCAATAGGTATATTTTACTAAGACGACCTAGTTAAGAGTTGAATCCATGAAGTCAACAAAGAAAGTGCTTGTTTCGTTTTCTGTAAACGTAATGAACTGTTTTTGCAAATTCCTACTATTCATCACATTTTAGCATATGCCTAAGTTCCACATGGTCCTATGTAAATAGCAGTAATCGATTTATTTAAAAAAAAAAGGTATTTCTTGACACTGCAGTCACTGCTCACATTGCTGAAGTCACTCGGTACTTGGTGGAGAGTGCGAGTTCCCACAGCTTCTGCTGTGTTTTCCTTGGCAGTGTGTAGCTGCAATATGGGCACACAACCTACACATCTAGCTCCAGAGCATATGCCAAGCCACCCACTTCACCACAAATCAGATGTCTTCCTGCTAAAAACGAGACATAATGTCCATTCTGACCATGAATCAGATGTATTCTTGCTCAAAGCTTTTGTACAAGTTGCATCAGAAGGTCATGAGTTCAAGTCCCAGCACCACCAAGACTACCTCTCTCAGGCTTTTAAGCCAGGCCCTTATCGCTGTCCGCTGCGGTATCATGGCTGACCCTGCGTTCTTACCATGCAGAGAAAAGAACTACACTAATGTACGTCTCTATGAGAAAATAAACTTTCCTCTTCTTCTAACCTCCTAGGGCTTAGCGGTCACATGCGTGGACAGCACTTTATGGAAATTCGGAACAAGAATCCACATATGTGGACATACTTTTTCTCTAAAAGTACATCTTATCAAAAGATGATGCTTAGTTTTTATTCTAATCAGGTTCTGATAAGCCCAAATAGCAAAGAGAAATAAAAAATGCATGTAAAAAAACAGCTTGGGCCTTAGGAGGTTAAAGGTGCTGACTGCAAAGTCATCTGAAATTTTTATTTATTTATTTTTTTAAAATCATGCATGGTATTTTCCAATGTCCCGCAAGAAAAGTATCACGCGGATGAGATGTGATCATTTTGACGTGCTGAGGGTTGCTTTTCTGCATTTTGGGACCGTTTTCCTCCCTCTTGAGGTAAACGGTATGGCTCTACGGAAACAGCCGAATGCGAGGCGCTTGAACTAATTAGCATAACCATGGAACGGTGTCACACCAAAATGGCGTGCGGAAAACATCGTGACTCTGCATCGACCTTCGGAGAGTTTTGAGACGCAGGGATGTAATTTGTGGTTGACGTCCACGGATAGAGCTATGAAACAAAAGACAAATGTTTTCTCCGTTACTGCTTTTGTGTTATCGTTTCTTTCTCTGTAAGATCAAAACGTTGGGTGTGTAGCTCCATACTCAAACTTGCTCATCCTTCAGTCGATTTCATCGATCTATCTGTCCCTTCATGAAAATTCTTGCGGACGACCTTTTGGTTTCCATCGCTTTTCTGGCGCACTTTCTAGCTGATTCGCTTTCACATTTTCCTTTTCTTTTACGCTGGCTTTTAGCTGGCAGGAGAGCGGAGTCCGCCACGTTTGCCCATACCGACTTGTTTTGGTTAAACACACCCCATGGTAGTCCCGTGATATTGTTGCTCACTTGCTTCAGTAATCTCCGGAATCGTAAAATGCGGGACACGTTTTATCTCGGCAAAACATTTACACCCAGGATACATGGTGTGTTCAGCATCACAGTTCCTCAATTTCAACTCAAATCAATGTGAATCATCTCGAAACGCCAACAACAATAGAAATAGAACGTTTTTACCCAGAATTCAACTTTGCAGTCAACCTTCAACTCCTTTCAGAGTTTGTCATATCCGCCATTTATTTGCTACAAAATCACAGATGCCATTCTATGATTGAGTGGAAAATATCGTACCACCATAGCTACAGCATTCCCTCATCATTTTTTTCATTTCATCAGCCCCACCCACTTCACGTCACCAACACGCTTGAATGACGTCTGGCCACTTTGTTGCATAATATATTACAGCTTCCCATTTTGGTGAATATGGACAGTAAAGGGATGTACCTCCTCAGCAAACATGGCTGCAGTGACTCGGATGTGTAGATTCTTTCTCTACAATATCCGAAGGATCTGTCCTTTTCTTACCACCTACTCTACTCAGCTCCTGGTCCAAGCACTGATCCTGTCCTGTTTGGACTACTGCAACTCTGTCCTCGCTGGCTTTCCAGCTTCTGCTATCAGACCCCTGCAGCTCATCCAGAACGCTGCAGCCCACCTGGTCTACAACCTCCCTCGTTCTTATGTCGCCAACCTGCACTAGCTACCTGTCGCAGCCCATATCAAATTTAAGACATTGGTGCTAGCTTACCAGGTTGTCAAGCGGTTAGGGCCAACATACGGTACCTCCAGAGTCTGAGCCTCCTCTACATCCCAGCCAGGTCCCTACACTCCGCTATTACTGGTCGCCTGGCCCCTCCTCCTCTCCGCTCCTGCCCAGCCTGCTCAAGTCTGTCCTGGTTCCCCATTGGTGGAATGACCTTCCCATTGAGGTCAGAACTGCCGACTCCTTGACCACCTTCAAGCACAGACTGAAGACTTGCCTCTTCAGGCTGCACCTCTCCCCTTCTTCCCTGGCCACTGTGTAACTGCGTATCCATCTAGACCAACCCAGGCTGCGGACTGTCTAGCCTGGGGTTAGCCATTTGAGTTCTCTATTTAGTTGTACTTTTTATGGTTGGGTTGTTTCCTTGGCTGTTCGAGTATTGGTTCTTTAACAGAATATTACATGAGGTATTGCTGTCACTTGTTCAGTTGGCACCAGGACTTTCTTGTCTAGAAGTTCAGCACTTCGTGTCCCTGACTTTTGCACTCGTTGCACCGTACGTCGCTCTGGATAAGTGCGTCTGCTAAATGCCATGTACCTGTAATCTCAAATTAAAAAAAAAAAAGGGTGTCCAAGCAAGATACAGTGGTGGGCAAAAGTTTACATACCCCAACAGAATGTTTCGTTTCTTGCCCATTTCTAAGAGAAATTGAATGATAATACACAAAAACCTTTATTTCACTTGTGGTTAATGGTTGGCTGAAGCTATTTATTGCATTCATTACTGCGTTTACTCTTTTTGAAAACCATGAAAACAACAAAAACTACCTAAATGACCCTGATCAAAAGTTTACATACCCCTGTGAATTGGCCTGAAAACCTGTACACAATTTGACATAAACAGGACTGAATGGCAATTACCTTCACCTGTGATCTGTTTTCTTCTAATTAGTGGGTGAAAATAAAAGTCAGTAAATTGCTGGACTTTTGAGAGAACCTTTTATCCCTCATCCAGTGCTGCGCGTCATCTTTGAGATTGAGCCATGGGAAAATCAAAGGAATTGTCAAAGGACCTGCGTGAAAAGGTAGTTGAACTTTATAAATCAGGGAAGGGATATAAGAAAATATCAAAGCAATTAAAAATGTCAGTCAGCACTGTTCAAACAATAATCAAGAAGTGGAAAGTCAGGGGCTCTGTAGACACCAAAGCCCGTTCAGGTAGACCAAGAAAAATTTCACCCACCACTGCTAGAAGAATTGTGTGTGATGTAAAGAAGAAGCCCCAAATAACATCTGGTGAACTTCGAGATTCTCTGAAACAAGTTGATGTGGATGTTTCAAAGAGTACAATTAGGAGACTCTTGAGAAGAAATGGGCTGCATGGGAGAGTTGCCAGAAGAAAGCCCCTTCTACGCAAATGCCACAAAGAAGCCCGTCTACGATATGCCAGACTGCACAGAGACACACCCCAAACCTTCTGGCAAAAAGTTGTGTGGAGTGATGAGACCAAAATTGAACTTTTTGGGCACAACACTAAACGCTACATCTGGCGAGTAATCAACAAGGCCTATGATGAAAAGTACACCATTCCCACAGTGAAACATGGTGGTGGATCTCTGATGTTTTGGGGATGTGTGAACGACAAAGGCGCTGGAAATTTGGTAAGAGTTGATGGCAGGATGAATGCAGTCACTTATCAAAAAATACTGGAGGAAAATCTACACACCTCAGCCCAGAAGCTGCACATAGGACGAACTTGGACATTCCAGCACGACAATGATCCAAAACACAAGGCCAAATCAACTTGTCAGTGGCTACAACAGCATAAAGTGAAGGTCTTAGAGTGGCCATCTCAGTCTCCTGACCTCAACATTATTGAGCCACTCTAGGGAGACCTCAAACGTGCAGTCCATGCAAGACAGCCCCAGACTTTACAGGAACTGGAGGCTTTTTGCCAAGAAGAATGGGCAGCTTTACCATCTGAAAAGATAAAGAGACTCATTGACAACTATCACAAAAGACTTCAAGCTGTTATTGATGTTAAAGGGGGAAATACACAGTATTAAGAATTGGGGTATGTAAACTTTTGATCAGGGTCATTTGTGTAGTTTTTTTGTTGTCATAATGGTTTAAAAAGATTTAACATTTTCTTGACAATAAATGGCTTCAGCCAACCATTAACCACAAGTGAAATAAAGGTTTTTGTGTATTATCATTCAATTTCTCTTAGAAATAGCCAAGAAACAAAACATTCTGTTGGGGTATGTTAACTTTTGCCCACCACTGTATGTTGCACAAATAAGGAATAAAATGCAATAGTGCATGCTGTTATGGGACGAAAATCAACAACTGGGTGGTGCGCAGTATTTTATTCATCTTGTACAGCAGAAGCGTGAACACATTTTAATCCCCGCTGGCCGAAAGGCCCGAAGAGAGATTAGGTCATGGTGAAGTCCGTCCAGCCATCCCGGAAAGGGTTCTCATCTTCTGAAATCAACTCCTTTCACAATTTTTGGAGGAATTTCACGAAACTTGGCAAAAGGCTTTGTTATAGGACAAAGACACGTATTGCAGTCTCGGAGCACTCTTGTTTACTTATTGAAGAACGTCCTAGTTGCGTTTCCTGGTTACGTTTGTAAAACAGTTTGGTTTCTGTTATCGGTTATGTTTTTCATAGCTGGAAACCTTTTGTTCCTTCATGAGCCACTTTTTCCCCTCTCTGGATGTTAATCAAGTAAAGCAAAACACAGCTCGTCATGTTAGCAAAGAAACCACAAAGCCTTCCAGATTGAATTTTTTGGCTTGACGGAAAGCGTTACTTCTGACAGCACAATTAGACATGTTTTTTAAAATTTGTTTACGTGGTGCCTCCACCAAACAAGGCCCGGTGTGTAGTTTTTGCTTTAGAAGCGATAACGTATGAGAACAGCCGGACCCGGAGCGACTTGTACATGTAGAAAATGAATTGGTGCCCTCTGACCAATCAGATTCAAGAACCTGACGACGATATGATGGAAAATTTCTTCCTGGTCGTCGGTTCGGGAGGCATTCATGTGTATGAGCGAGCGGAAACCTGCATTGCTGTATGAACTCAAGTATTCGTGCAGTTCTTTCGATCACTGAATCAGTGATCAAATATAAATCGCTGTCATACGAATGAGTGCAGCGTTGCTTTATACCTGCATGATTTATAAGGCAGAATTTTTGCACTCGGCTACCTGAGAACATCGCCGTTGACCGGCTTTATCGGCTAAGTGGATCGCACAGCGTTGCATTCATCCAAGCCTGCTTGTCACCTCTGATGCAAATCTTACCTTCAGAGCGATCTGTCTTTTCAAAGACATGCTCGTGAACGCTACTTGACTCTCTTCATCTGTCTCCCTGCCTCTTTCATTCAGCCATCAGCCACTGCAATCATTCCAGTGGGTTTTAGGGGGGGGTTGGCAATGCAGCTGCTTTGCCTCATTGGAAGCTTCTTGGCTTTCCTTTACCGTTTCTCAGCATGATTATTCAAATCAGAGATGCAGGTGGGAGACGCCGGACATTTCTTGCGAATGTTTGCAGCATTCGCTGTGCTGTGGTGGTTCTGCTCCCGTCAACAAAATCTGAATTCGGACGATGTGATGTGTAGAATGATGATCAGAACGCGCCTTGTTAAGACCCTGTTCCATTTTAATAAGTCTTTCAGGCTGTGTTAGAGGTGCATCAAACTTGCGAACACACATCATGCTGCCCTTGGTTGAAATCTCATGTCTGTCCGTCTCATACGTTCATGAGTGCAGTACAACAGAAATCCACTGAAATTGGAAAAAAAAAAAAAAAAAAGCACACTTTCTCTGTGCTGTGCACTTTATTTAAAATCGTAACCGGCAAAGACGCGACAATTGTACAACCTGTAGCTACCGAGTAGCGGAGTGTTTGTACGCTACGATACTCACTTGACACCAACATAGGGAATCCAGATACACATAGCAGTTATTCACTGTTTCATATCATATTTTTAGGTGTTATCTGTAGTTCAGTGCAGTCTTTTGTGTTCATGACAATTTGGCAAAAACAAAACGGCGATGCGCTTACTTCGGCGGAATATTGAGCAGATTTCCTCCCGTTCTTAAATGTAATGTGTAATCCTGTGTAGCATGGGGCACAGCCTAATTAGGTAGCTATCAAACGAGGCCTATTCCGTATATTTCTAATCGTTAGGTATGGAACAATTCACCCGATTCGCATTATAGAGATCTTGCATGTGACGTCACAGCCGATCCAGATTGTAACAGACGCCATCTTGTCGGTCAAACGCCATATTTCCGCCTTCTACTTCTACCTTTTCTTCTGGAAAACCCTACTATATACAATTCTACTACAACGGCTGCGGCTACAAGCTCTCCCTACCTGTGCATGTTTTTTGTGTGTATTTTTGCGTGTTGTTCGTCTGTACCGGACTTCAGTATCCACTACAACCGTATGGACTTACTGGACATTGGTTTCCAGCAGAAAATGACGGTTTGTAGCGATTTCCATCGCATGCACAACATTCCGGACGAGATAGCGAGACCAGCGGGGTCTCCGTGGATTGTTATCGGGTCTGGCAGGCGAAGGAGGCGGTGTCGGGAGCGGAAGCAAAAGCGAGGCTGCAGGCAGAGCCGGCCTGCTGACTAAGCTCAGAAAACAGCCACTCAAACCTCCACTGCTAAACCTCTACCTCTCCAACGTCAGATCCATGGTAAACAAGACGGACGATTTGGAATTACAGCTGGAATTACCTTATTCTATTCTATAATCGGCTGGTCAGTGCTATACTAGATACTACTGATATCAGTACTAGTAATACTTAAGTGACTTACCCGTCCAATGAGGATTATTTTCTTGTTTACAAGATGCCACATCTGAGTCGCTGACAAATCCTGAATTTCTGTAAAGATAACTGTCCAGAGATTTATAAGCACGCAGTGCTTCACCACTGAACAGCGAGGGAAAGTTGATGAGGTAATTATACACGTCTGGGTATTCCACCTCTGGCAGTTCAATATCCACTGACACGGTCATGAAAACTACATCCGGTAAGCCATAAGGGTCACTACTCTGTAGGTCGTTTATTTTAGACATATATCTAGTTATCTGTTCATTAGAAAAATGAGCCGTGTAGTCCGTCGGTTGAAATTTATCCATTTTGTACACGAGTGCAGCAGTATTCAGCTGTGTTTTTTACCGACAAGATGGTGGCTGTGTACTTTCCGGTCATGTGACTGCAAGATCTCTATTGGATTCATGATTCGATTTTCCCATGATCATTTTTGAAAAACTAGACAGAACTCGATGCCAACGGCGTCGATGGGGATGCCTCCGCCTGGTAGACTACACGCCTTATTAAGTTGTGATTTGGGGATGGACAATTGACCTCACAGTAATCTGGACCTGTGACCTTTTAACCTCAAAATCGAATCAGTTCATGTTTGTCCCCAAATGTACAAATGGTGAAAGTTTGGTGAAATTCCTTTCATTAGCCTTGGAGATATTGTGTTCGCAAGGTTTTCGGACAGACATTTGACCTCACAGTGACCTTGACCTTAGACCTTTTGATCTCAAAATCTAATCAGTTCATCTTTGTCCCAAAGTGCACAAATGGTGAAAGTTTGGTGAAATTCCTTTCGTTAGCCTTTGAGATATCGTGTTAACAAGGTTTCGGGACGGACAGACGGACAACCCGAAAACATAATGCCTCCTGCACCTTAAGGTGGCGGAGGCTTAAAAATATTAAATGAAGGAAATTTTACGACCAGAAAAATCGCAACACTTATTTCCTATTCTTTATTAGCTTAAATGTTCCTTTTGTTGTTAAAATTAAAAAAAAAATAAATTTCTTAATAACCAACACTAATTATTTACCCACATTTGTAAGAGTTGGAGTAAAATGTGTAGAGGATATTACATGGTGGTGTGACGATGCGAAGTTTATCCTGGGGTGGTGAATGTGTACATCAAGAGTGGGCGAAGTGAATGAGTGAAATATTTTCAACACGAGAAGATAAACTTCATATCTTCGTGCCAGTGTAACGTTCTTCATATTATATCGACACATCCACCAAAAAAAAAAACGCAAGTCAATCAAAAGAATTTTGATTTTAAACCGGTTCTCCATTTTGACAAGACGCGTCAAGTCAGCGGGAAAACACTAGGAGTGACGTCATCGGATCAGCAATTATTATACAGCTAGCGCAAATTACTGTGGCTTTTGTCGGAGTCTCTATCTCATTCTTTCTTTTTCTTTTTTTTTTCACCTGGTGGAAGGACGTGATGGAATTTTTTTTTTTAAACTATAAAATAGAATCTGAAATTTCTTTTCTTCTCCATTCAGAGAAGAACGGAGTGCAGAGTTTTGCCCTCAGTAGTAACAAGTGTTATAAAGTCATAATTCAAAATAACAGTCTGAATAAATGCTAGCACATTCCACAGAGATGAATGGTCGTGTAGTTCTTTAGGGTTCTACCACGTTTGGCATTGAGCCTCGAGCTTTATGGGAGCTTCTTCATACTCTGCAGCTTGGCAATAAAAGATGAGCTGCGTCGTTCCAGAAGCCATGTACTTTTACTCAGCGTCCTCTCAGGAGTTCACACCAGGCTTTTCAAGTGACTCATCGGCCTGTTTACAGGAGTTATACCGGAGCTGGAGTTCCACAGTTAACCCTGACTCATGCCCCTTTTCCACCAAAGCAGTTCCAGGGCTGGTTCGGGGCCAGTGCTTAGTTTGGAACCGGGTTTTCTGTTTCCACTGACAAAGAACTGGCTCTGGAGCCAGAAAAACCGGTTCCAGGCTAGCACCAACTCTCTGCTGGGCCAGAGGAAAGAACCGCTTACGTCAGCAGGGGGGTGGAGTTGTTAAGACCAACAACAATAACAAGACCGCGAAAGGTCGCCATTTTTAAGCAACGAGAAGCAGCAGCTGTACAAATGCGAAGTCATCCATTATTATTATTATTGTTGCTGCTGCTGCTGCTTCTTCTGTGTTTTTGCTTCGATATTCGCGCCAAGGTTTATGCAAACATAACTGACGTATACAGCGACGTAATGACGTGGCTTCCCTTAGCACCGCGAGCTATGGAAAAGCAAACTGGTTCTCAGCTGGCTCGCAAGTTGAACGAGTTGTGAACCAGCACCAGCACCGACCCCGAACCAGCCCTGGAACTGATTTGGTGGAAAAGGGGTATCAGACTGTTGCATGGAAGCGTACGTGCATCGGGGCACAGGAATTGTGGGTAAGATTAGCTGAGGGACATTGACATTCAAAATCTTAGCATAACAATCTGTGAAGTGTGAGTCTGTAGTGCTGTGCATCATGCAAATACTGATTGGTTGTGCACAGTTGGGGAACTTTTTTTCCCCTCCCTCGAGGCCAGTGCTTGATTAGTCAAACAGTTCTTTCTACCCTTTTCACTTTTGAGTTACCGTATGATAATATAAATGTTTTTTTGTGGTTGTTTTTTTTAATAGAATGGAAAATTAATTTTTTTTATTTATTTTTTTTACTCACAAGCCAGGAGGGCTCCGAGCCAACATTAATAATTGTTAGAAAAAAAACCAATTAGAATACTGTATGGGTGGCACGGTGGTGTAGTGGTTAGCGCTGTCGCCTCACAGCAAGAAGGTCCGGGTTCGAGCCCCATGGCCGGCGAGGGCCTTTCTGTGCGGAGTTTGCATGTTCTCCCCGTGTCCGTGTGGGTTTCCTCCGGGTGCTCCGGTTTCCCCCACAGTCCAAAGACATGCAGGTTAGGTTAACTGGTGACTCTAAATTGACTGTAGGTGTGAATGTGAGTGTGAATGGTTGTCTGTGTCTATGTGTCAGCCCTGTGATGACCTGGCGACTTGTCCAGGGTGTACCCCGCCTTTCGCCCGTAGTCAGCTGGGATAGGCTCCAGCTTGCCTGCGACCCTGTAGAAGGATAAAGCAGCTAGAGATAATGAGATGAGAATACTGTATTTCAAAAAGGGAGTTCGTTTCTGGCAGTGATTAATTTCTCTTCGTGCCAAGTTCGTCAAGGTGAACATTTAAAGTGTACGTAACGCTTCTAAACCCAACTTTTTTCCTTGTCCAAAGCAACGATGACGATGTTGATTGGCCATGTGTTTTCAAACCGTGGCTGATCCAAAAGGCTATAAATTAATGTAAAATCAGCCGATTGTCACGGAATCTGCCGAGACTGATCCGGAAGATCCCGAAGGGGTGCGTGATGTCACGCATGTCGCAAGGTGTCTGTTTCGTTCCCGTGCGCAGCAGTGGTTAGACCCGTCTCGAAATTTTGGAGAGAATTCTGATAGCGATTGGGATTCTTATATGTCGGATGAAGGGGCAGAAAATTATCAAGGATATTCCGGAGTAAACGGTTATCTTTTCGAGCCCCCGAAACGAGAAGCTGCCAGTTCACGACAATCCCACTTACCGCACCGGACCACACCGCCAGCCAGAGAGAATTGGAAAAACAGATTGGTTTGTGGATTTTTATTCTAAGCTGGCAGCTGCGAAATACTGGGGAAATATTTACATGTCTCAATAAATGCAGAAATGTAATCTTGAAAGCGTACACTTGTTCAGTGTGTCGGAGGATAGGTAGGAGACGGATGTACGTAAGTGCGGAAGTACGCTTTATTAATAAAAAGTGACAAACGAGCAACGGGTCGGGCGAGGCACAGACCAAAAACGGAAACTAGGAACAGGGATCGGAAAGCCAGGAGATCACCACAGAGAAAAAAGGCTCAGCAAAGTGTACAGACGTCACGTAATACTTCACACCGAGTGCGTGTTGACAAAGTCCTTTTATAGGCACACTGATGCGTCTTAATTACGCACAGGTGTGCATAATTAACAGACCGCGTACGGGCATCCGCTTGGCGTGCACGCAGCCTGGAGCGCGCCCGAGAGTCCTTCTGGTGCACGTGCCAAAGCGTGCAGGACCGACACAGTGCAATTATTGAAAGAAAATATGAAGTGGGCGATAATGGGGGAATCGACGAACTGATCAAGTGTCATTTATTAAATAAATGGGTTTCTTTTTTTGCTCCAGTAATTCTCTGGTCGTGATTCTGTCTGGGTTTGGGTAGATGCAGTGGCATGGTGCAACAGCTGGAAAATGTAATTAGATTTGTATAAATCATGTCCTAATAAATATTATAATTATAATTTTATAATAGATAGATATAAATATGCAAATATTAGTGTTTATTATGTCGTGCCTTGACTCTAACACCAATATAAATATATTCTAATCAATCTCGATCATTAGCTGGTGGTTATTAACTGATAACAATAAAGGAAAGATGCATATTTACACGGGCTGTCATCAACTTGTCCAAAGCTCTCGGGGGTGTAAGTTTCGTTTGCACGAACCTCACCCACTGTCGCTTCAGATTAGTGTCTTTTTTTTTTTTTTTTGGAAATTTGTGAACTGAATGTCCTGTTGTGTTTGGATGTTCAAATCCATATACAACGCAGCACTTTCCCATCGTTATTTTTTGTAAGATTCCGACAACAATATCCAGTTTCAGTGAGGAAACAAGCACGGAGTCAGATGAACCGGAAAGACCCAGATGACCGGGGTTCCACGCATGACGTCATGCGAAATTAGCCCCGAGGCAAGGCTGCCTTTTTCCAGGATCTGCGATTTATCGATTAGTTTTGTGCTTGATGATAAAATAGAATCCAGGGATGCATGTCGGCCGAAACGAAGCCGAGAAAATCGCAAAAGAAACATTTTTTTTTTCGAAATTTGTGATTTTCGTTTTTTTCCATAATGTGCAAGTTGAGATCTTGAAGAATGCAATCAGTATTTCAGATAATAGATTGTTTTGTTGGAAAAGCATACATTTTTTTGTTGCAAATTGTCTCGTTTTTGTCAGGACTGTAGCCTGCTGGGGGGTGTGGGTAAATTACCATATGGGCCATTCACGTGACGATTTAAGTCTTTTGGGGTTTTTTTCGCCAATCAGCTGTATGATACGAGCTGAGCTCGTGGCTACTTAAGCTGCATACAGGCGTGTAATTTCACTATTGAATGAATATGGAGCAAGCTAAACAGATCGCAGAGGAGCTGAAACACCGCGAAGCAAACAGACGCACGGTAGTTACATCGGAGATGACCATTTCTAGCAAAAAAATCGCAACCAAAAGGAAGTGTTCTAGGACTACATATTCCATCGGAGGCGTTGATGTGTGCAAGGCGACGTTTCTCTTTCTGATGGGGTGAGTTTATTAATCTAAGGCTGGGTGGTTATTTTTGCATGTAACGGAGAGTGTTGTGGTTTGGTTACATGAAACTAGCGTTGTGTTAGTTGTGTCATCATCATGCTATCTTTCTAACGGTGTGAGTAATTTTTCAACTACAAAACGTTAAAGTATACTTTAGGACTTATTTTTGTACTTCATAATTGTTTTGGGCATACTTTGCATGGAAGGAAAATTGACGTGGTGATCTTTGTTTACATGAAAGTGGCATCGTGCTAGCTCGTAGGGGGTAGGGCTTTCCTTAATGTCATGCAAATGAGCAGCATTATGTGCCCGCCCTGCACCCAGAGTAGCTGAGAAGGAAAACTTTGAGGGCGATTTTCTCCCTTTCCTGTTTTAAGAGGTATGCACTTTCAAAAGGCCACACATTCTTCAAATATTGTCAGATCTCCACATGGAAGGCATCATTGGAAAGCTTAGAAACTGTACTTTCTGAATCTGTCAATAACTCAAAATGCCCCTGGGCCGACATGTGTCCCTGGATTCCGTGATCTGACACCCTGCTTTATTGATTCATTTTGGTCGTTACTAATGATATATATTCATTTCAAAGCATTACAATAAGACATTACATACACTTGAACAAATTTCTAAGCCGTAAAAAAGAAGCCAGTAGAAAACAATATGGCCATGCTGGGGTTTTTTTTTCTTAAAATGATGCAAATAACAAACAAGAAATTTTTATTATTATTATTATTATTATTATTATTATTATTAAGTAGCAGTCATATGAACTTTGTGCAAACTCTCTTTAATTCTGATCAAGCCTTTGGGGGGGGGGGGGGGGGGGAATCAGTGTTCTTGGATTTATTCAGGAAATAAAACCATTCTAGCTTCATTTCAGAGCAGTACCAGTATAGATTTGGAGCACTAGGGTTCATCGCAAATTTCAAAGCTCTGACTCATCGTTGTTTGTTCTGTGCTCGTGTTGGTTGGTCTGCCTTATCCACACGTAGACTTAAACATTGGCATATCCTCGTTTGTAAGTGTATTTTAGGTCTGCTTCCATCAGAATCAGAAGCACTTTATTGCCAGGCATGTTACACACACACGAGGAATTTGACTCAGGTTCAACTTAGCTTTCATAGTACAGACAGAAAGAAAGTATAGGAAAAAACACACACACACACACACACACACACACACACACACACACAGAGAGAGTCTCACTGCAGTGAACTCCAGGGGGAGAATCACGTTTCTACAGCGACGGCCTTGAAGGCAGTGCTGGTTAGGAGAGCCAAGATAAGATTGGAATTTGTTTAGACTTAAGATGGGTAGACGTGTCCTTTTTCGCTTAACCCGCTTGTCCATTCTGGCCACCAAAATGATCCATTTCTCTTTGCAAAGCCATCAACTTCTCTATGATGTTATCAATGTTGCAACTCAAGTTCTGAACAGCCACAGTCTGAGTGCTGACAGCTCTGCCCACCGCCTCAATCATGTCAGGCAGCTTTGTGGGGCTTTGAACAGCTGCCACCATTAACTGATTTCCTCGATACACCAGGGCAATTCCAAGTCCAATCAGCAAAAATCCTGTGATCATGGTTCCAAATAGGTAAATATCCTCAATGTCCTCCACGGAAAGAATCTCCAAGCACACCACACGCCACTTCTCCCAGGCATCCATGGTGTATCCGGCTGCAAACATTCCGGCAGGACAGGCAGGTTCCCCCGAACCCAGACTTCTCATCGAGAAGATTGTGTCAATTGCGTACCTTCAAGTGCACGTTTGTCAAAAAACCGTGGGCGGTTGCAGGATCTGTTCTTACTTTCTGTTCCAAAGGTCCATACTGAATTGGGGGGAAAAAGGCATTGACTTTTTTTTTTTGCGCCCTCTGCTTGGAACCAATTACAAATTGACCTGAAACCTTCAGGAATCGGTCTCATTACACTTAAAGCGATTTTAAACGATTTGCAGACAGAAACATCCAGCTGGAGATGTTTTGCCTGACTTTTTGGTCTACTGATTTTTCATGAACTTTTGTTGATTGATTTTTTTCCTTTTAAATTATCTCCATTTTGTAAGTTGTTTAACGCTGTGTGTATGCACGCATGCTTGGTTAACCATGCTGCTGCCTGACTTAGCCAGGACGCTCTTGTGAAAGAGATTTTTAATCTTCGTGAGTTTTTACTGGTGAAATAAAATAAATATTTTCAAGTGCAGTTTAAGCCTAGGTCACAACCGGATGTACGATTTTTTGTCCGTGTGATTTTTGGCATTTCCCAAATCGCTGCATTTTTTTTGTTCGTGGAGAAAGATGCACGTTGGCCGTAAGTTTGTCTTGCAACCTGAAAAAAAACGTAAGCACCCGTAGAGTTTGTTTGACATGACAAAGAACCTCTGCGGCCAGTCTACGGCTCGAAAATCAGCACGTCACACGCGCGCCCTCCGTGCGTTTCTTGCGTTTTTTTGCACGTAGGAGCACGTACGGCCAGTTGTGACCGAGGCATTAAATGCTTTGATTTTATATACAGTATGTATAATTTTTTTTTCTTGTATGTTTTTGTTTGAATGTAGCATTCTGTTTTGGGATGTAACCAAATATGAATACATCATCGCTGCGTTTTAAATGAATATGGATATGTATAGGAGGTACACAATTTTCTTTTTTTGTTTGGTTTGTTTTTTTTCCCAATAGCTTGTCAAAGTTTTCCAAAGCATCTGGTGGACACTAGACAGGGCTTTCCTCAGGAAAAAAAAAAAAATACCAGAGCAGTGCTACTGATGCGGAGCCCCGGCTGTAAGAGCTGGCCCGGCCTGGAGGGCCCTGAAGGCTGCTCGGGGGGTCTGGGGACATGCTCTCCTGGAAAATTTTGAAATCCGAGACTTCAAATGATGCATTCTGGTGGCATATCGGGCTGATTTAGGCACAATTCAACATTATTAAATGAGCTGGGTTTTGTTTTTTTTAAACCTTGTCAAATATGCAAGGGGCCAAATTTAAAGGGCAGAATTAGATTTGAAATGAAAACACTTCATAGTACGCCTCTTCATTTTCCAATTCCAGGATGCCAGAAACGGAATCGAGGTCAAGTCATGCAACACTTAGGATTTAAATCCGATGACAGCTCGGGTATTTGGAGCGCTAAACAGTTCCAGATCGTGTCACTCTGTTACAACCCTATAGAGATCTTGCATGTGACGTCACAGCCGATCCAGATTG
Organism: Neoarius graeffei; assembly: GCF_027579695.1. Classification (NCBI taxonomy): domain Eukaryota; kingdom Metazoa; phylum Chordata; class Actinopteri; order Siluriformes; family Ariidae; genus Neoarius; species Neoarius graeffei. The sequence goes on from NC_083580.1 coordinate 11,686,873, forward strand.
TAACAGATGCCATCTTGTCGGTCAAACGCCATATTTCCGCCTTCTACTTCTACTTCTACCTTTTCTTCTGGAAAACCCTACTATATACAATTCTACTACAACGGCTGCGGCTACAAGCTCTCCGTACCTGTGCACGTTTTTTATGTTTTTTGTGTGTATTTTTGCGTGTTGTTCGTCTGTACCGGACTTCAATATCCACTACAACTGTATGGACTTACTGGACATTGGTCTCCAGCAAAAAATGATGGTTTGTAGTGATTTCCATCGCATGCACAACATTCCGGACGAGATAGCGAGACCAGCGGGGTCTCCGTGGATTGTTATCGGGTCTGGCAGGCGAAGGAGGCGGCGGCGGGAGAGGAAGCAAAAGCGAGGCTGCAGGCAGAGCCGACCTGTTGACTAAGCTCAGAAAACAGCCACTCAAACCTCCACTGCCAAGCCTCTACCTCTCCAATGTCAGATCCATGGTAAACAAGACGGACGATTTGGAATTACAGCTGGAATTACCTTATTCTATTCTATAATCAGCTGGTCAGTGCTATACTAGATACTACTGATATATCTAGTATCAGTACTAGTAATACTTAAGTGACTTACCCATCCAATGACTATTGTTATTTTCTTGTTTACAAGATGCCACATCTGAAGGCGGCTGACAAATCCTGAATTTCTGTAAAGATAACTGTCCAGAGATTTATAAGCACGCAGTGCTTCACCACTGAACAGCGAGGGAAAGTTAATGAGGTAATTATACACATCTGGGTATTCCACCTCTGGCAGTTCAATATCCACTGACACGGTCGTGAAAACTCCGTCCGGTAAGCCATAAGGGTCACTAATCTGTAGGTCGTTTATTTTAGACATATATCTAGTTATCTGTTCATTAGAAAAATGAGCCGTGTAGTCCGTCGGTTGAAATTTATCCATTTTGTACACAAGTGCAGCAGTATTGAGCTGTGTTTTTTACCGACAAGATGGCGGCTGTGTACTTTCCGGTCACGTGACTGCAAGATCTCTGTTGTGCATATACAAGACACCTATGCAAACGTCCACACGTACTCGACATACCGATTCACCAAAGTATAAATCACGCCTGATTTTACAGATTCAAAGCCGATGGTAAATATTGAGATTTTGAAGTGGAATGCAAACGCTTGAGGCGTTAATTAAATCTGACTCGTCTTCTCTAATCGAAATGGGCATGTTCAGTTGGGAGAAAGCTCAGTCCGGGAGTCATCTGGACAGCCAGGTGGCGTTGTGAACCCAGCGCTGGATGAGAAATTGCACCTGCAGTACCAACAACCACGTGGAGAATGCAGAGTGCTTTCATCTGAAGTGCTATGCAAATATTTGATGCAGTTTAAGCATAAAAAATGCTTTTCAAATAGATATTCAACTTACTTGGGCATTTTTGGGGAAAAAAATAATAAATACTGTATGTCAGGGTTTTTTTTTTGTCGTTATTATTTTTTTCTAAACTGAAAGAACAGAATTGATATTCACCGCACAGACCCTCCAAGAAAGAATCGGGGAAGTTGTGTGAACGTGATGAGTGATGTATATCAATCACACACGCATGCGCATATTCAGTACCAGTCAGAGGTTTGGACACGCCTTTAAATTCAGTGGTTTTTCTCCATTTTTATTATTTTCTACACTGTTAAAGGATGCTGAAGGCATCAAAACTATGAAATAACACATGGAATTATGTAGTAAGCAAACAAAGCCCGGCTTGTAGTACTCGAGTCCTACTCATGCCCTGATTTTAAGGACGCTTGACTTGGACTTGAGCACTGATGACTTGGACTCATGCATTAACTGCATTCGGACTTGTAAATTGGAGACGAGGACTGAGATTTTATCCTTTTTTTTTGGTAACATGCCATAATAATTTGGCAGAAGATACTTATATCTACATTAAAGGAGAACTGAAGTCATATTTAAACTTGCTTTATTTCTTAATTAACGTGTTATTCAATTACATTTTCTGTTTTAGTAACCTTATATCGTGACTCGTATTGGCAACTAATTGCAATTAAATGTTCTACTTATCAGCCTATTCGGTTTTTAGCCATGTTGAATGTAGCTCGTTTGGTCCACGGCAGGCGTCGCTTATCCGCGCGATCTTCACGAGACTTCGAAACGTGAAGAGGTGTCAGCGCCGCCATTTTGAAAACTGTTTTCCAAACGAAATATTGCACAAAAACGAGTTTAAATGACGATTACTGCCTACTTTTTCAAACTTTCCTGATCGCTATCAAAACAAACAAAACTTCTGGCTTGATTACGTCAGCATTCGAAAGAGGGCGCGTGCGTCTTTTGACAGCGTTGGCAGATGTCGGTCACTTTGATTTCCGCTGTACGTTTTACTTCCGTCCTACGAAGTCTCGCACAGGTCTCGACGAATCTCGTTTACAGCCATTACATAGCATATTTCAAACACTCATAACTTGCTATAGCAGTGACAAAATAGCCATCAAAAATGCATTCCGATATTTAATAAAATGAGAAATAGAATTTTGATGATAAAAATTTTGCCTTCAGTTCTCCTTTAATTTTTGCACTAATTTCATACAAGAGAATGCACATTCACCTGTTTATACGTCATGTTCAGGAACAAACTCACGTTAACGGCGCTAAAATGCCTGGCGAGAACGTCCCTAGGATTGTCCGCTTTGCTTATACAGACTTCTCATGCAGTGGGGAAAAAACGCGCTGCTATGTGTTCACTATGTAGAAGAACTATCGAGGAGACGACGGGGACGACCTCGAACTTCAGTCGTCATTTGGCAAGACTCCACCCAAAGAAGGAAGTGACACGCGATGTTCATTGCTCTGTTGATAGCGGGGTTTGCTTGCTGAGCGATGAACTAGCTAGTGTTAACCCTCTTTCATGTTATTTGCCCTGTTGATAGTGGGCGGGGCTTGCTGAGCACTGAACAAGCTTTTTATCTGTAGCCTATTAAGTAAAATGGGGCAGTCGAGCAGTAACGTTAGTCCAACACAGTAGCAGAGACGGTTTCACATAAAGGCAGCAACAGCCACCGTCAAATGGTGCCGTTAGAGTCTTGTTCCCGGACTCGACTTTGGCCCTGTCCACACGGCAACGGATTCAGGTGACTCCGATACAATTGCTTATCGTTTAGGCCTGGCGTCCACACGGCACCGGCGTTTTGGGTGCCCAAAACGCAATCTTTTTGAGAACGGGTTCCAGAGTGGAAAGATCTGGCAACGTTGCCGTTGTGAAGTCGTCTGGATGAGTAGAACGGATTTGTTTACGATGACGTCACAACCACATGACTGTCAGTGCTTCACGCCAGGTAGAAGTGTAACGAACTCGATGCGAGTTGTCAACAAATCCTATAACTTGGTTCATGAAACGCACTTACAAAATATTTTCACTGTGAATATTTATTGTGTAATGGTGCAAAGTGAGAGAGAGACTCTGCCCTTAGGGCAGAGTCAATCCCGCCAGCAAAAATAGGGAAAAAAAAGGAGCGATCTCACCTCTTCAGATGTTGGTTTAAGTCCGACAATACATTCCTCAAAAAGGGCGTAAAAGAGCAAATTAATTCCATCAACGTGTATCATTCAATTTATTCCGGACCATTAAAGACGCCGCCTTCCGCGTAGAATCATATGTCATCCTCGCCACCATATTGGATAGGTCAAAGCGGAGAATAAAGATTAGCTGCGTTTAACTGTACCAACAGGTTTACCGTCCAAACGAGATCACATGGGATTACCTTTCACAGGTGAGACTGGAAAAATACTTTTCATTGTATTTGGTCATTATAATGTAATTTTACGAACAGATTTTTCTGACTTTGTGGCTAATATGAAGTCTCGCGCATAATAGTTTATGCGCATGCGTCCTTACTTCTATTGTTCTGGTGTCTCCGAAGGGACCGTCTTACAGCGCCCCTAGAGGTGTGGCATGTGTATTGCATCGTTTTCAGCAAGCGTTGCGTTGCCATATGGACCTGATATTTTACTGATTGTTGCCCATTTGGACGCGATATATTTTTAAATAACATCTCGTTGCCGTTGTCGTGTGGATGTAGCCTTTAAGGGCCCGTCCACACGAGTACGTTTTTGTCGAATCCGCATAAATACTTTATCGTTTTGGCCTCGCGTCCAGACGGATCTGGCTTTTTCAAGGTGTGAAACCGGTATTTTTTGAAAACGGGTCCCAGAGTGGGAAAATCCTAAAACACCGGATAGCCCGGAGTCGTCTGGACGGCGAATGCGGATTTTTTTCAGAAACGATGACGTATAAGCCCCACCTGTCTAACCTTTAATCTCAGCCACCGCCACTAGACACGTCATAACAACAATAATGGCAGACTACAGGCTTGTGCTCGTACTGCAGAAACAACTCTCAGAGTTGCACTGGCCATGATCGTCCTCTTCTCGTGTTATGAGCTTGTTTGTAAACAGCGCGTGACCTTTATACGCATGCTCCATGGCTTCTCTTCCGGTTTTAGTGTATTGGTGTGGCGGCTTCACAGCGCCACGTACAGGCCTGGCATATATACTACAGCGTTTTGGGTCGTTTACGGAGATTTTTTTTTCAAAACGACAGCGTATTGGGTGAGGCCGTGTACTCGTGTGGACGGGCCCTCAATTTTCTTGAATGACTTGGACTGGACTCGGACTCGAGGTTTAGTGACTCGACTGCACCATTGTGTTGAGCACTTACTGGCTGCTTTTCTTTCACTCTGTGGCCCAATTCATCCGAAACCATCTCAGTTGGGTTTAGGTCGGGTGATTGTGGAGGCCAGGTTATCTGATGCAGCACTCGATCACTCTCCTCCTTGGTTAAATAGCCCTTCCAAAGCCTGGAGGTGTGTTTTGGGTCGTTGTCCTGCTGAAAAACAAATGATGAAAACATTGAGTGTAAAACAGATGGGATGGCATGTTGCAGCACAATGCTGTGGTAGTGATGCTGGTTAAGTGTGCCTTTAGTTTAGTAAAGCATCTTCACACGATCACACCTCCTCCTCCATGCTTCACAGTAGGAACCACACAAGTCCGTTCTGCTTTTCTGCATCTCGCAGAGACACGGTGGCTGGAACCAGAAATCTCACGTTTTTACTCATCAAACCAAAGTACGTATTTCCACTGGTCTTCTTTGTATTTCTTGGCCCAAATAGTTCTCTTATTATTCTTCATATTGGCCTCCCTCAGTAGTGGTTTCTTTGCAGCAATTCGACCATGAAGGCCTGATTCACAGTCTCCTCCTCTGTTGATCTATCTGCTACTTGACCTCCGTGAAGTATTCATGTAGGCTCTAAACTGACCCGCTGTTAATTGGTGATTTCTGAAGCTGGTAACTCTACCGAACTTCTCCTCTGCAGCAGAGGAAAGCCTTGATCTTCCTTTCCTGACACAGTCCTCATGAGAGCCAGTTTTATCATGGCGTTTGATGGTTATTAGAACTGCACTTGAAGATGCAGCGCTGTGCAGAAGTCTTTGGCATGTGTAAAGAAATGCTGTAGACCAAAAATGGCTTAAAAATGATGAAATGAAAAAAAAAAATACTATAAGCAGTAAGCCATAATAAATGAAACAAAGTCAGTATTTGGTGTGAGACGACCCTTTGATTAAAAAAAAATAGTCTCCGGTCCAGTGAGTGCAGTTTGATAAGGAAATGAGCTGTAGGTTTTACTGAGCATCTTGCAGAACCAGCCCCAGTTCTTCTGGACACTCGCGTCTTCATTTTGCACCAAAACCCAGCAGCCTTCATTATGGTTTCTTTTTTTAATCTGAAAAGTGGACTCTTATGTAATATGCTGCTCAGATACAAACTTTTTTCCCCTGTAACATTTTAATTTTTTGCTGGAAAACGAATGTTTGGACTCTAAAATGTTTTTGTACTGACTCGATAATGCAGAAATTATAAAATACAAATGGATAACACTTGGGGGGTTCAGGGTTCTCCAGAAAATCTGAAGTAGGCGGCTAATGCACTTGCACTCGGGCCCTGCTCAGAAAATTTTGGAACTTGCATGTTTTCTGGTGCATTCTCAGCTAATAAATTACGAACCATCTCCCTGTAAAATACTTGCAGAATATGTATGAAATTTCCCTCCAGATGTTTGTGTGCTTGGCTTTCTCAGTTACCCTCTGTAGTACGCTGCCTGGCTCTGCAACATAACTACATTCGCTATGGCATGGTCACATGGTCCGGCTCAGCCAAGCGGAGCCTGAGAATCAATCAACAAATACGGTATGGCGTCGCTTCCGGTCATGTGAGACCTGAATTGAAGATAATTTCGTGGTGGAATAATTGGATTTGCAGCAAATTATGGGCAACAGAGACGAGATAAATTGCTTGAACATCGAAATGCGAGGTTTTTTGGGGGTTTTTTCTCCTCCTTCCCCTCCCTCCCTCCCTCCCTGGGATCAAGTAGCTGGCGCAGACCGTCTGTGTAGGTGGAGAAAACTGCCAGTCGCCAGCGCTTGTGGACATTTCTGAGTGCCTAAGACTTTCGCACAGCACTGTTCATTCAAAGCTTTTGCAGTTTTCTGGACTGCGCAACCTTCATATCTTAAAGTGATGATGGACTGTCATTTTTCTTTATTTCGTCGAGCAGTTCTTGGCGCGATTACTACAGTTGTCGAATAGGGCTCTTTACCAACACTACCTCAAACTGAGACACAACTCATGGTCTCAAATGCATTAAGAAGGCAAGAAATTGCCCTAATTAACTCTTGATGAGGCACATCCGTTAATTGAAAAGCATTCCAGGTGACTACCTCATGAAGCTGGTTAAGATAATGGCAGTAGTGTGTAAACCAAGTTCATATCCCCTGCCTTTTAGTGAGTAGAGTTGGAGTCTTCTAAAAAAAAAAACATTACCGTGTCACGTCCATGCGTGATGGAGCTCAGAGCGCGCAATGCCTTTCGGACTAATTACAGTACTATGCACCTGTTCCAGATTAGAGTGCAATCACAGCGTGCGCTTATAAGGAGTCTTTAAACACACAGACCTGGCGAAGTATATGCGCTGTACCGAGTGTCTCACGTTACCAAGCCTTGTGTCTGTGTGTTGTCTTTCTGGAATTCTTCACATTCCTTCCCCAATTTTCTGCGGTCGCCGTTTTTCACCCCCAGTGTGACAAGCGGGTGCGTGACCAGCGCCGTTTGCATGGCTGCAGGAGCGGACGGCTGCTTGCTTGCACTGGGTTACCTCTACCTCCTTCCCCCCCACCCCTGATTGCCCCCTCCTTCCCCCTTTCCCCCCCTCAAGTCCCATGGTTTAAAGTCCCATGTTTTTTCTTTTTTCCTCATCTTTCCTCATGTTACTACTGTGTTTCTTTTTCTTTTATCCCTGTCTTCATGTCCTGTTCCCCCTCTGTAAGGACAGGTTGATGGTCAATTTCACTGGTAACAGTGACAATAAAGGATTCATTCATTCATTCATCACTCATTCATTCATTATCCTCCGTCATTCTGTTTGTGCCTCGCTTGACCATTACCCATTTCACAACTCTGCCTTTGTCTTATGTTTTTGAACTCTCTGCCTACCTGTTTGTAGATCAACACACTTCCTGGAGTTACATCCGTCATTCACCTGCTTGCATGACACACTGAGCCATGCGTTCCTCTTAGCACCAGAGAAAAACAAGAAGCAATCAAGTCTGCAGTCAAGTTAACATTACATGTTAACGCCATAAAACAAAGGCTTAACAAGCCTCGCTTAGGTCTCGATCACTAACCGCTATCGAGAACGGTGATCAAAAGATCAATAAACGGAGGAAATGATTGTCGATGCCGCTAAACTTAACACCTAGTTAAAGCGTACTGGTGGCGTTTTTACACCCCTAAGCAGCACGACATACCGTAAATGACCTCATCGGTGATTTGCAACACATGAACGGTGAAGATTTAGAAAACGCAGCGAGTCAGTGGGTGGACATTGACAATGATACACCGGTAACTAACGCCATTTCCATAACGGGTGAAGAAATCCTCGCCTCCATTCGTGATCCTTTAACTCGGTCATTGAACTGCGATTGCGACTCAGAAATGAGAAAGAGAACGCACGTAAAATTTCATCGCCCACTGCTAATCTAAAGTCTAGGGCGGAGCTTGCGAGTCACTCAGACTCATAAGAGAACAAGGGTAAGTCGAGATGCCAGCAGAAGAACTATATGCGAGCACTATTTATAACCTCAGACCGCCCTCAAGGGCCAGATGTTCAGCCGTTAGTAGCAGTATTAGAAATATTCCTACTATTCATCGCATGCAAGCCTCCACATTTCAAACTCTACTTTGCGGCCATATAAAGCTCGTCGGTTTGCGGTTGAAAGTCACTCGGACTTTAAATAAAGATGCTGAGTGACTTTTCCATGCATGCTTCCTGTGGAGATTTTTAATGAGTGGATTTGGCAGTAAAGCACACTCGTAATAAACTGACTTGTGTGTCACAGCATATGGTTACCGATATAGGATGTGGAAAAAATGTGTGTAAAAGAATCTGCTTTCTTATCAAGATTGACTTGCAAATGCACGCGGCGTCTGAAAACTCATCTGTTCTTATGGGACTGAAGTCTGGAAAACGGCCAAACACGATACAAAGTGTGTGCGCTCTCTCTCTCTCTCTCTCTGCAGTATACTTTGAAACATAAATATGTTTTACCCAAACAACGTGGAAACGTGTGGTGTTGTTTTTTTTTAATTTAGGCTGGATTCTAACCTTAGTTTGCGTCTGCCTGCAAAGATCATGCTGGTTCAGGAGCCAGTTTAACACAAACAGCGGTAAATGGACCCCACCTGCCTGAAGATGTGTAAAACCTTCCGAGCTAAAAGCTTTTCTCATGACTGAATCGAGGTTTTTGGATAGTTATGTGCCATAGTACAAGATAAGCCTAATCAGTTTAGTTTGATGATGATGATTAGGGATCGACCGATATGTTTTTTTCAGGGCCGATACCGATTATTATGGAATTGGGATGCCGATAACCGATATGTGCAACCGATAAATGTAAACATTATAATTCACATGAAATTAAACATAACACACACTGACACAGACCTTCATATCCATGAAATGTATGTTTAATTGTAAAATTGAACATGAAATTTTGTGCAGGGAGATGCCAGCAGCATTTGTACAATAAAGTCAAACATTAGTTAGAATAAAATGATAAATAAAATAATAAAATAAATATTCACCAATAAAAAAAAAAATCACTCCCTACTATATTACAGCTCACCATTTTCAGTGGAAAATAAATGAAAATACACTCTGGATTCTTTTACACTAAGAACTAAGTAAGACTTACCAACTTCAAGTAGTTTTTAAATAACAAATCAAGTGTAGGGAGCTGCCTGCAGCATTTTTTAAAAAGTAAAATCAAACATAAAGTCGGCTATCACTCCCTTTTATGTAACAACTTAACAAGTAACCATCTACATTCTTTTACAATGCTTTTAATGCCCAAACCTAATATTCCCAATTTAGGAGGATTATATTGTAGTGAAGGAAGCATTACATGTAGTTTCAGTGAGACTAGTTGGTTGTAGGCTAATTCAAGTGCTTCCTTCCGTAAGCTAAGTTTGCCTGGCTACACAGATGCAAATGGACAATTTTAACGAGTAGTAGATGAAGAATGTAAACATATAACGATGTTGTGCTTTTGCAACTTGTGTGTTTGTGACTTATTGCGGCAAAAGCAGCATGTCCTTACCTTGAAGTGGGATCTGCTTCTGCCCGAGTGCCCATACGGCCGCCTTGAAACAGTTCACAGCATTTAGCTACGCGTGTTGATTGGCTGTATCCCTTGTGCCGCTTCTGCCCGAGTGCTCGCACGGCCGCCTTGAAACAGTTCACAGCGTTTAGCTACGCGTGTTGATTGGCTGTATCCCTTGTGCCGCTTCTGCCCGAGTGCCCGTACGGCCGCCTTGAAACAGTCACAGCGTTTAGCTACACATGTTGATTGGCTGTATCCCTTGTGCCGCTTCTGCCCGAGTGCCCGTACGGCCACCTTGAAACAGTTCACAGCGTTTAGCTACGCATGTTGATTGGCTGTATCCCTTGTGCCGCTTCTGCCCGAGTGCCCGTACGGCCGCCTTGAAACAGTCACAGCGTTTAGCTACGCGTGTTGATTGGCTATATCCCTTGTGCCGCTTCTGCCCGAGTGCCCGTACGGCCTCCTTGAAACAGTTCACAGCGTTTAGCTACACGTGTCGATTGGCTATATCTCTTGTGCCAAACAAATCAGATGTTGTGGTGGGCAGGACCGTGTTCTTGAACTCGGAGAGGCGAGTGCAGGAAAGGACGTGCAGTGACAGTCGCGTTAGGAACGAAATGGCTGCAAAAAGGCATGTTATCGGCATATCGGTGGAAATTATGGCCGATACCGATAACCCTAAAAATGCAGAATATCGGCCCGATATATCGGCCAGGCCAATTATCGGTCGACCCCTAATGATGATGCCCTTTATTGTCACTAGTCACATGTACCAGCGAAATTAGCCGTCAACCTGTCCGTACATATACAACATACAATTGACATAGGGTGGACAGGACAGGAAGACAGGGATAAAGATAAAAAGGAAACACAACACGAGAGATAAGGAAAAAAAGAACACCCCCCACTATGCTCCTGTCAGGAGTACAGTGTGGGAACATTTAAAAACCTTTTGCACATAAGCACACAACAACACGAGTACACTTTAAACACGGGACTTGAGGGGGGGAATCAGGGGTAAGGGGGGGAGGGGAGGAGGTAATCCAGCGCAAGCAAGCAGCCGTCCGGTCCTGCAGCCATGACGGCGCTGGTCACGCACCCGCTTGTCACACTGGGGGTAAAAATGGCGACCGCGGAGAGTTAGAGAAGGAATGTGAGGGCGAGAGTGTCTCCCGGCAGTGACCTTCAGGGGGAAATGTTTCCTCAGCAACAGCCTAAACCAAGGCCGGTGCTGTCTCAGGGCGCCAAATGTCGATACGATATGGATTGTTTGGTTTTTCCAGACGCAGTCTTTGCACGTCCACAAATCGATCTCCGAAAAACGTATTCCTTGCAAAGCTGAAAGCTGCTCCGAGATAACAACCATTTTGTGGTTAAAGTTCTGAATGTCCACAGTCTGAGTGCCAGCAGCTTTGCCCATCACTCCAATCATATCGGGCAGCTTTGTGGGGCTTTGAACAGCTGTCACCGTTGTCTGATTTCCTCGATATACCAGGGCAATGCCTAATCCAAACAGCAAAAGTCCTGTAATCATGGTTCCGAATAGGTAGATATCTTCAATGTTCTCCACAGAAAGAATCGCCAGGCACACGACCATCGTGTAACCAGCCGCAAACGTTCCGGCAGGACAGACGGGTTCCCCCGAACCCAAATTCCTCGTCGAGAAAACTGTGTCAATTTCGTTAGACCAGTTTATCAATTCCATGCTTTTTTTTTAGTTTAGAAAGTAATGCAGGAAGAGTCTCTTCAAAAAGTACAGCAGACGAGACAAGACACAGAAGCACAAGCAGGGAAAAAAGGAGGGAGAGCAGAAAAATGCGACCACCTTCCGTGGAAGCACGGAGAGAATTTGTTGATGTAGATGTGCTGTCTCCATCATCATCAAAACAGAGAAGAGCAAGAAACTTAACGAACAGATGTGATTGAATGAATGAATTTTCGCTGGGGTGATGAGACGACTGCGAATGATGCTGTTAATTGAATCGAGAGCTCATTTCCCACTGTATACTTGAGGTATACGGTGTATTTAGAAAACGCAGCGAGTCAGTGGGTGGACATTGACAACGATACGCCGGTAACCTCCGTCATTTCCATAACAGGCGAAGAAATCATCGCCTCCATTCGTGATCTTTTAACTCGGTCAGTGAACTGCGATTGCGACTCAGAAAGAGAAATTCATGATGAGGAGCACGCACCTACTGTAAAACTTCATCGCCCACTGCTAATCTAAAGTCTAGGGCGGAGCTTGTGAGTCACTCAGACTCCTTAGAGAGCACGGGTAAGTCGAGATGTCAGCAGAAGAAAGCGAGCGCTATTTATAACCTCAGACCGTCCTCGAGGGCCAGATGTTCAGCCGTTAGTACACAGGGCAACTTTTTGGGCAGCGTTGCCGGCAACGGGCAACCAGATGACACACAGGGCAACAGACAATTGGCAACTACGGTACCAATCTGATAAGAGCAAATCTATTGCCAGGGAGACAGACATTGAAATGTTTGCAGCGGTCAATTTTGTCTCGGTTTACGCCTTTATTTCGCTCAAGTAATGCCGCTTTTCCACTACAAACGCGGCTGAGTCGGGCTGAGCCGTGCCGTGCTGAGTCGAGCTGAGCGGGGCTGTTGGAGTTGCATTTCGACTACAACCGCGCTGAACCGTGCTGGCTGGAAGTGGGTGGACACACTGGGTGGAGTTAGCGAAAGTGGGTGGACGTCAGGTGATGTCGTTAAGCAGCGCAAACAGTGACATCAGTGAGCTTTTAAGCGGTAGTCTCACGACCCGAATAGTAAACAATAAACATGGAGGACATGGAGTCATTAGTGTTGCTGGTCTTGGTGCTGTGGCTTGTTGTCACCGACAACGCCAACAGATACTGGCAAGAGCGTATAGATGAGGCGAGGCGCATAAGGCTTCAGAAATTCTCGTAATTCGTAATTCTTCTTCTTCCGGGTTTACGGTGTTTACAGATCCCAGCGTGCTCGCGGGGCGTGTGTGGGCATGTGAGGACACTCCTCCTCACCAATCAGTGCACAGGGGAGTGTCTCCTCACGCCCCCAGCCTCACTCGGCATGGCTTGGCTCGCTTCAGCCCCACTCCAAAACGGTGCGAGTTTTAGGGGCTAAGCAGGGCTGAAGCGAGCTGAGTCGTGCTGGTTTTTGGTAGTCGAAACGCGAGCCGTGTCGGGCTGAAGTGAGCTGAAGCGAGCTGAAGTGAGCTGAAATAGGGTAGTGGAAAAGGGCCATAAGTATCACTTCTGGAACAAAACTGAATAGATACTCTGGTCTAAAGATAATTTGCCGTTATTTTAACGTTTTAGTCAAAATAACCACGTTATTCTGTTAAACACTTTTTTTTTTTTAAATCTCTTTAAAAATGCTGCGAGCCTCAATCACATGCTACAACTAATAACTGACACATACATCATTAAAACATAATCGTTTAATTCTCATCTCAGCAAAGAAAAAAGGACATGGACCAGGAGATGGCTGCTGAGGAGGAAAAGGGGCTGACGAAGCTCCTGAAAAGCTTTCTTTTTTTAGGTCCCGAAGTGTGTACTGTTTCGCCCTCGGGTTCCATAAGTAGTCGTGCTCTGTATGTGAATCAGATCAGACGATAAGTTAGACAATCTCCATTACAACTCTCAAAAAAAAAAAAAAAAACCATGAACTGCCCATCACTTTTAACTTGATGCAAAAGAGCTAATGTTATTCCTACAGAGCTAGCGATAACTTTAACTAACTATGTTAGCAAAAGCCGGCGCTAGTTAGCTAAATCCCATTCAATCTCTATGGAGCGGTGGTTAGCTAGCAGCAGTTTACACTTAGCTGAAATTAAAAAAAATAATCAATGTCTTAATTCCAACCTAAGCACATAAAAATCGAGGTCTGTTGGTTTTCTAAGCATTCGATGAGGCAAATTCACCACTTTAGGTTTAGACGTAACAACTTAGCGGCATAAAAAGATACAAGTTGTCTCTCCGCTCCGCTGCCGGAGACGCCGCCACCATCTCATCTCATCTCATTATCTGTAGCTGCTTTATCCTGTTCTACAGGGTCGCAGGCAAGCTGGAGCCTATCCCAGCTGACTATGGGCGAAAGGCGGGGTACACCCTGGACAAGTCGCCAGGTCATCACAGGGCTGACACAGACAACCATTCACACTCACATTCACACCTACGGTCAATTTAGTCACCAGTTAACCTAACCTGCATGTCTTTGGACTGTGGGGGAAACCGGAGCACCCGGAGGAAACCCGCGGACACGGGGAGAACATGCAAACTCCGCACAGAAAGGCCCTCGCCGGCCACGGGGCTCGAACCCGGGCCTTCTTGCTGTGAGGCGACAGCGCTAACCACTACACCACCGTGCCGCCCACGCCGCCACCATCTTCATTGAAAATTTCAGGTGGTCATGTGATTCGCTGCTAGCACTCTGATTGGATGATCTTAACAAGTTGCCCAGAATAATCAGTCTTAATGGGAAAGTGTCGAAGTGCAAATGCCCAAAAAGTTGCCCTGTGTATCATCAGCCTTAGAGTGGAACTGGAATACAATTTGTCTGTACGATGTATCGTAGAAAATGGCCACTTCACGTATCCGTAATTTCCAGACGCGACTTTTGGCCTTGATGTGTGAGAATTTTTCGTTCGCATGAGTTCAGTCTTTTTATTTTTATAACTCGCGATTCCAAGCTTTAAATTCAACAGTGCATCAGGTGAAATTGAGAAGAAGAAGAAGCCTTTATTTGTCGCATGGACACTCGAGCACAGTGAAATTCTTCCTGTGCATTTAACCCGTCTGAAGCAGCGAGAACACACCCAGAGCAGTGGGCAGCTATGGTACAGCGCCCGGGGAGCAGTCGAGGGTTCGGTGCCTTGCTCAAGGGCACTTCAGCCATGATACAGAGGGAGGGGAAAGTGCTGTTCGTTCACTCAACTCCCTTCACGGTTTTCCTGCTGGTCCTGGGAATTAAACCAGCGACCGTTTGGGCCCAAGGCTGCTTCCCTAATCTTTAGGCCATGGCTTACAGCAGTTTAAGCCTAGGTCACAACCGGACGTACGATTTTTTTGTCCGTGCGATTTTTGGCGTTTCCCAAATCGCTGCGTTTTTTTTTTGTTCGTGGAGAAAGACGCACGTTGGCCGTAAGTTTGTCTTGCAACCTGAAAAAACCGTAAGCGCCTGTAGAGTTTGTTTGACATGACGAAGAACCTCTGCGGCCGGTCTACGGCTCGAAAATCAACACGTCACACGCGCGCCCTCCGTGCGTTTTTTGCACGTAGACCGAGGCATCAAGCTCTATCCCAAAAAGTACACTTGTGCTATATTTTGAAAAAAAATTTTTTTTTTTTTTTTTGAAAGCCTTCATCATGCCATCTAGAACGTTACAGCCGAGTAACGACGCGAGTATTGGATTGAGCCAGTTGGACATTTGTTCTTCAACTTCAGCTGTAATCTGAAGACAGAAGTGTCACGTCTCATCAAGCCTTGAACAGTTTCAGTTAGCTGGAATACAGGATCTTCTGTCAGCTTAGCAAGCACAGCAGGGAAAGAAAGACGCCCGTACAAAAGTAAGCCATGCGTGGTTTAATGAAAACGTCCTTTCAGCATTTTTGCTGTAATTAAATCAGCAGTGGAATTTTGCTGCTTCTAACTGCATGGAGATGGTGTATCCGCAGCTTTTTTAATATTATTATTATTATGCTAATTCTAAATTTACATCATAGTTATACATGTTGTAATGGCCATTTGAGCTGCGATTCTTCTCATTCAGCAGGTTGAAATGGTGCGACTTAATTTCTAAAAACTGTAAGGAAGAGAAGATGAAAATAAAAGCTTCTTATGCACCACTAATCCCAGTCGTCCAGGATTTATTTTCCTTCCTCGGCTCATTTTCAACTCGTCAGCTGTTTATTGTGCCAATTGGGAATGAAATTGTGCATGTAAAAGCAGGATAAAGGTGCAAAATGCTGTAATGCTTTTTAAGGTGCTGATAACTCAGTGACAGGTTTGTGGGGCATTGGGAGCTCAGGAGTCTCTCTGCAGCGCGAGGTCACATGCTCGGAAACCACGTAGCAACGCCATACTGGAGAGCAAGCTTTCAGGTCAAGGTCCAGCACAAAAGTGTCAGCAGTTTATAGGTCTTAAAGGGGTACCAAATATAATACAGTTGCTGATGTGACAAAGTAACATATTCTTAAGTATTCTATCAAATTTCTATACTAGAAAACAACGAAATATCTTGGTAATTGTAAATATAATACTTTATACGCTAAACCGCACAAGAGTCGCCATTTTTAAAAGACCGTGACGTCAGCGCTACCCACTGCACTAGCGGAACTGTCTGAAATAGAGGAGATAAGCGTGTAATCACGGCGTCGGGCGCATCAAGTGAAAGCGACAGCTCTGTCGAATCATACGAAGAGATCCCGCAAGACACACTGCAAGCAGGCTATGGCTTAGAAGGGTACCAGTTTGAACCTAGGAGAGGTACTATGTAGTGGAAGTTCATCATGTCTAACTATTAAAGCTGTTTTAAGTTCGTTTCTTAAGACAAGGATTTTTTAAGACGTTACCTTGTTGACAGTTTCGGCGAGAATCTTCCGCCTTCTTCAAAACAGTCACCAGATGTCGAGTGGTGACGTGCCTTATCAGCTGATGTTACGCTACGGAGGCGTGAACGTCCCGCCCAATTTGACAGGTAGTTCACGCCTCCTGCTGTCAGGTCGCTCCCCTAGGACACATCTGGTGACTGTTTTGAAGAAGGCGGAAGATTCTCGCCGAAACTGTCAACAAGGTAACATCTTAAAAAATCCTTGTCTTAAGAAACGAACTTAAAATAGCTAGGAGAGGTACTCTCGACTCCGGTGATGAAATAAGAGAAGAAAGCTCGGATGACGGCGAGGATGAGACTGATGATGACCATGGGCATGGCGAGCGTGGGGCGGGGCAGAGCGTCTGCGTGCAGGTGACACGGCGTGGTGCTCGTGCGGAAAATGTAACGTGGAGTTGTTCACGAGTCCAGCAGAATTTATTTGCTGCAATGAGATAGGCGCCACCCGTGGACTTGCGAAATCGTCACAAGAGGCAGAAACAGGTATTTCACACGTGCTATTCCCAACCTCAGTGAGCCAACACAACTGGGCACATACATACGTCATGAGTGTTACGCAGAGAAAATGAACGTGCATTCTGATTGGATAAAATTAATATCATGGCGGGCTGTTCAAACTGCGGAAATAGTTTGCTCAAAACACTATAACTTTCCAACCTTAGAACAAAAAACTTTTGTAAGTCTTGAATAAGGTTCGTTAATGTGTGTTTTATTGTTATACTTACTCTATATATTGCCCTCTGTTCCCCTTTAATCTCTTTCCTTTTCAAGAAGAATCGTCAACGTTGTTTTCTAAGTTTGGTTTCGGCTCATGATTGAAGAGTATCAGTCATTATGAATATGAGAGCGCGGTTATGAATATCGGCACGATTGTGATTCGTTATAACTACGCGATTGCGAGCGGGATTGCTTTTATACATGATTTTTGTAAGAAATGAATATAGAGTAAAGCCTAGGTCACAACCGGATGTAGGATTTTTTTGGCCGTGCGATTTTTGGCGTTTCCCAAATCGCTGCATTTTTTTTTGTTCGTGGAGAAAGACGCACGTTGGGCGTAAGTTTGTCTTGCAACCTGAAAAAAACGTAAGCGCCCGTAGAGTTTGTTTGATATGACAAAGAACCTCTGCGGCCGGTCTACGGCTCGAAAATCAGCACGTCACATGCACGCCCTCCGTGCGTTTCTTGCGTTTTTTGCACGTACGGCCGTTTGTGACCGAGGCTTAAGTGACATTTCAGACACAATGTGGTCAAATAATTGTTCGTTTATGCTTCGGGAGCAGAAATGGATCCCGAAGAAGCAGCACTCAGTTTATCGTTCATCAGCTAGCTAGCTAACATCGAGTTTGTATTTTCCCATTAAAGGGGAACTGAAGTCATTTTTAAACTTGCTTTATTTCTTAATGTACGTGTTATTCAATTACGTTTTCGGTTTTATTAACCTTATATCGTGACTCGTATTGGCATATTATATTACACTTATCAGCCTTTTGGGTTTTTAGCCGTGTTGAATGTAGTTCGTCTGGTCCACGGCAGGCGTCGCTTATCCGCGCGATCCTCACGAGACTTGCGTGAGACTTCAAACGTGAAGCGTCAGCGCCGCCATTTTGAAAACTGTTTACACAGCGGCCAGATCGCCATATCATTCCAATTTAGATTCATTTCGAGATTTGCAAGCTTCATCAGTGATGGAGATTATTCCATACGACTTCGAACCAACGTAGAGTAGAGAAGAGCTGGAAAGACGACAGGATAAGGACGAGTCCGTCGCGCTGGTATTTACGTCATTACCGTCGCGCAATGAAAACGTGCCCGATCAGGCGGCTGGTAGGTTTTCAAAATAATAAATACATGCATGTGTTTTTGTGATAAATCCATATTATATTATACTGAGTGCATTTCCCATATAATCCTCGCTAAGGTTTCGGACAGCGCTACAAAATGGCGTCCCCGCTATATAGTGAGTAGGGAGCGATTTCGGACACGGAAAACTTCCGGCTTGATTACCTCAGCATTCGAAAGAGGGCGCGTGTGTTTTTTGACGACGTTGGCAGATGTCGGTGACTTTGATTTCCGCTGTACGTTTTACTTCCGTCCTACTGTACGAAGTCCCGCACAGATCTCAGCGAATCTTGTTTACGGCCATTGCTTTGACATATTACAGAGCATATTTCAAACACCTCATAACTTGCTATGGACCCTTTTCACGTGACGTCACGACAAACGCGGCCGCCATTTTGGACATGTACTACCAGTAGTTTACCACAGCCAACATTGAGGAACGGCAGCAAAGAAAGTTTTTACTTTCAGCAAGACTTCCATCATGCCACTATATTGTTGTGCACCTGGATGTAGTAACCATCAACAAACAAGGCAAGGTTTATCATTTTATCGGATCCCGACGGAGAAGATGGATAGCGGCCATTAACAGGAAAGATTGGCAGCCCTCGGCATACCAACGCTTGTGCAGTGACCACTTTGTTGGAGGTAAGACGAATAAAATTAGCCAGAAAAGGCATTACATTGCTGTTAACATTCTGTGGCGGCGAGTGTGTAACCAAATAGGCTAAAATAACCCATTGTAACCTCTTTGTTCTTCTGTAGTAGCTATTGTTGACTAGCTAATGTCAACAACATAGTAGCTAGTATGTTACTGTAGCAATGTTTACGTTCAGTCATTTGGATGACTGTTAAAACCTTTCAGTCTCAAGTTTTTCCTTTACTGTATTTACTAGTTTACTGTAATTATGATCCGGCAGCTATTTACACCGGATCCAGTGTAAATAGCTGCCGGAGCCGACGTCTGAGGTTCCGGAGCGCGCTCCGGCTTGCTCCCCCTCAAATTAAGCAGCGCGCTCCGGCTTGCTCCCGGAGTGCTCTGGCCGAGGTTCCGGAGCGCGCTGCTTAATTTGAGGGGGAGCAAGCCGGAGCGTATGTCAGTGAACAGTCCTGGTGGAAGCAGGTAAACGTCGTTCTCTAAGCCTGCTAACCTCAATTTTTGCAAATACCTCTCCCTCTGCTCGCCCTGTAAATGCCCTCCGTCGCTGGATAGTGAAGGTGTTTTCTGCATCTCGCTCCTTTTTCTTTTATGTTTTTCGTTTGTCGCCTTCCTCGCATTCAAACTGATTTGAGACGAAGTCCACTACATGTCCAAAATGGCGGTCGCGTTTACGAAGGTCACGTGACTGAAAAGGGTCTATAGCAGCGACAAAATAGCGATCAAAAATGCACTCCTATGTTTCATCTCATCTCATTATCTGTAGCCGCTTTATCCTGTCCTACAGGGTCGCAGGCAAGCTGGAGCCTATCCCAGCTGACTACGGGCGAAAGGCGGGGTACACCCTGGACAAGTCGCCAGGTCATCACAGGGCTCACACATAGACACAGACAACCATTCACACTCACATTCGCACCTACGGTCAATTTAGAGTCACCAGTTAACCTAACCTGCATGTCTTTGGACTGTGGGGGAAACCGGAGCACCCGGAGGAAACCCACGCGGACACGAGGAGAACATGCAAACTCCACACAGAAAGGCCCTCGCCGGCCCCGGGGCTCGAACCCAGGACCTTCTTGCTGTGAGGCGACAGTGCTAACCACTGCACCACCATGCCGCCCCTTATGTTTAATAAAATGACAAATAGAATTTTGATGATAAAAAAAATTCATAGTATTTCAACATACTCAGAATGGCAAAAGAGGTAGTAATGTAACATGTTCACCACGGAGGCCAAAGGCTCGCCAAGTTTTTGCGGCGGCAAAACCAGACAGAAACGAATGCGAACCATTGGAGGGAAAAATATGAAAGTGTAAAGAGTTCTAGAAGGAAAATTTCATAAAAGTCAGCGGTGAGGTAAATGTCAGACCGTACACCGTGACTAATCGTGAAACTGACACTGTAGTGCTAGGAGCAGACATAGTGAGCTAATGTTTCAGCACTCCCACAGAGCCAGTGTGTGTCCTTCAGCGAGCCCCTTAACCAGCAACTGCTCAGCTACTGGATTCCCCATGACTTGGAAACATCTGGTAAATGAGATGTAACCGAGCACTGATCCATGACTAATCTGCACTTTACACCCCACACATCAGTCTCGCTTAACAAACAGAAAGCTCAAGTAAATTACTATATTTAAAAAGGCAGACCTTCAGACTCCAAGGTTCACTCCTATCCACCGGCTTGGAAAAGCCGCCCAAATATCCGATCTGCTCCATTGCCCAGGAAACAAACACGTTTCCAAGAGACGCTTTCAATCCAAAGTCTGGTTTGTGTAGAACATGTTTTGCTCAGGCTCCAATATCCAATAAGTTCTCTATAAGACCACGGAGAAATTCCTTCATCTTGTTTCCTCCTCCTTGTGCGTTTTATTGTTCCATTTGACTTTTATTACCAAGCTGAAGCCTAATGAAAGCGAGCAGAATCATCCAGACCCTGCAGCAGGACCAAAACGCTTATTTGAAATGCAGCGCCTGTTTTTTGTTAAAATTTACTTTCGTTCTATTAAAGCAAACCTTTCCCCCCCCCTTTCCTTCATTTTAGAGCAATAAAACAGAGCAGAATAGAATCAACAGAGCCTGAGGAAATGGGTCTGTCTGAGAAAGGTTGGCCGTGTTGGCACATGCATGCTGATGTTCATGGTCTCTCCTCGCCAAAGGGAGCTTATTTTGTTTGTTTGTTTGGTTGGTTTGTTTGTTTGTCTGTCTTTGAGGACTGTTTCTCGTTGGAAAATTGAATCCGATGCCAAACAGGAGAGGTCCTAATGGCGCTAGATTTATTGGCTTGATTTTATTTATTTTTTTCTTTGAAGACAGTATCAAATATGTTCTTCCTCTGTTGCATTATGCTTCTTGTTATGTGGAGTATGTGTGGGTAGACCTCTGTATCCTAGCGTTTTAATAAGATGATGATATGTCTGTCTTCCTACATGCCATATGGTACCTTCTCCCATTTCAGACATTATAGACTGCTGGGATGTGGAAGTCTGAATGTATTCATAAAAAGTAAGCTTGCAGCTGTTGAAATCAAGCAGCAGTACAAGATATACAATTTTATTCTATCCACATTCACTGGATATGAGCAATCGCATGCTCTGATTGGCTACTCTGCTACTAGGATATCAGCTCATATACCGCGAGTAGAGAAAAACAAAACGGCGGCGCGTGTTGCCGAACCAACCGCGGACGAAATGAACGACGAATTTGACGAAGAATGTGTCTCTTTTATTTTTCAAGAATTATTTTCACATTTTTCACAAATTGCTCCTGTCATTTCACCAGTTTGTTTACATTCTAAGCGGAAATGATTTTGTCGGACGTTTTGTATAAAGTTTTTATTTATCGAATTTGCGAAAAATAAAAATGCACCGTTTCTCAGAATCCAGTGAATGTGGATAGAATAAAAGTTATTCCACTCAATCTGGTCGTACATGGCTTATAGACCCTTTTCAGTCACGTGACCTTCGTAAATGCGACCACCATTTTGGACATGTAGTGGACTTCGGCTCGAATCAGTTTGAATGCGAGGAAGGCGACAAACGACAAACATAAAAGAAAAAGGAGCGAGATGCAGAAAACACCTTCACTATCCAGCGACGTAGGGCATTTACAGGGCGAGCAGAGGGAGAGGTATTTGCAAAAATTGAGGTTAGCAGGCTTAGAGAACGACATTTACCTGCTTCCACCAGGATTGTTCACTGACGTACGCTCCAGCTTGCTCCCCCTCAAATTAAGCAGCGCGCTCCGGCTTACTCCCCCTCAAATTAAGCAGCGCGCTCCGGAAGCCGGAGCGCGCTGCTTAATTTGAGGGGGAGCAAGCCGGAGCGCGCTCCGGAACCTCGGCCGGAGCACTCCGGGAGCAAGCCGGAGCGCGCTGCTTAATTTGAGGGGGAGCAAGCCGGAGTGCGCTCCGGAACCTCGGCCGGAGCGCGCTGCTTAATTTGAGGGGGAGCAAGCCGGAGCGCGCTCCGGAACCTCAGACGTCGGCTCCGGCAGCTATTTACACTGGATCCGGTGTAAATAGCTGCCGGATCATAATTACAGTAAACTAGTAAATACAGTAAAGGAAAAACTTGAGACTGAAAGGTTTTAACAGTCATCCAAATGACTGAACGTGAACATTGCTACAGTAACATACTAGCTACTATGTTGTTGACATTAGCTAGTCAACAATAGCTACTACAGAAGAACAAAGAGGTTACAATGGGCTATTTTAACCTATTTGGTTACACACTCGCTGCCACAGAATGTTAACAGCAATGTAATGCCTTTTCTGGCTCATTTTATTCGTCTTACCTCCAACAAAGTGGTCACTACACAAGCGTTGGTATGCCGAGGGCTGCCAATCTTTCCTGTTAATGGCCGCTATCCATCTTCTCCGTCGGGATCCGATAAAATGATAAACCTCGCCTTGTTTGTTGATGGTTACTACATCCAGGTGCACAACAATATAGTGGCATGATGGAAGTCTTGCTGAAAGTAAAAACTTTCTTTGCTGCCGTTCCTCAATGTTGGCTGTGGTAAACTACTGGTAGTACATGTCCAGAATGGCGGCCGCGTTTGTCATGACATCACGTGAAAAGGGTCCATAGCCAATTCAGCGCTACGTGCCTCGTTAGCTATCAGCTCATGCATGACACGATTTTGTGGAATAACCGTTTAAGTGCAGATATAGGTCGAGAGTTTGAGTTCATGTTTAAATCAAACTTAAGATTGGTGGGGAAAAAAAGTGAATACAGTGTGTGACTCTTATCGTGGCATGGTTGTTGGTGCCATGTGGGCTGGTTTGAGTATTTCAGAAGTTCCTGATTTTCTGGGATTTTCACACTTGGAAGTCTATCAAAAAAAAAAAATCATAATTTTCGGAAACACCTTGCTGATGAGAGAGTGTCGGTAGAATGGCCAAACTCTCCAGAGTTGATATGAACGTTATGGTGACTCAGATAGCCACTCTTTTCAACTGTGTTGCACAGAAAAGCATCTCAGAAATCACATGTCGATCCTTGAGGTGCATGGGCTAAAACAGCAGATGTGAACCCAGCACATCTGGGTTCATTCCTGTCAGCCAACAACAGGAAGCGGTGTCTGTCGTCGGCACAAACTCTCAAACTGGTCCGCCAACTTCCAAAGAGAAATGAACAAGTGTATGATCGTTATCTCTCATCTCATTATCTCTAGCCGCTTTATCCTGTTCTACAGGGTCGCAGGCAAGCTGGAGCCTATCCCAGCTGACTACGGGCGAAAGGCGGGGTACACCCTGGACAAGTCGCCAGGTCATCACAGGGCTGACACATAGACACAGACAACCATTCACACTCACATTCACACCTACGCTCAATTTAGAGTCACCAGTTAACCTAACCTGCATGTCTTTGGACTGTGGGGGAAACCGGAGCACCCGGAGGAAACCCACGCAGACACGGGGAGAACATGCAAACTCCGCACAGAAAGGCCCTCGCCGGCCACTGGGGCTCGAACCCGAACCTTCTTGCTGTGAGGCGACAGCGCTAACCACTACACCACCGTGCCGCCCCATGATCGTTATCCTTCATCATCATTGTCTAACAAAGCTTCTCATGTAGCTTATGTATGTTCTTTTAATAAAATGTCACCAGGTTGTTGGGACAAGTTTCAGCTACGAGCTGTGGTGTTCTGTCTTCGCATCACACACAAGATATTACTCAGGACTAGGGTTTAGGTTCTTTTTGGTAGCATGGTGGTGCAGTGGTTAGCTCTGTCGCCTCACAGCAACAAGTTTCCGGGTTTGAATCTCATGGCTGATGGGGGGGGGGGACTTTCTGTGTGGAGTTTGCATGTTTTCTTCATGTCTGTGTGGGTTTCCCAAACAGTTCAAAGACTTGCAGATTGGGTAAAAATACCCAGCCACTGTGGTTGCACAAGCCCGTGCAGACGAGGGTACTTCGAAAAGTTCTTGGCCTCACCCAGAAACCGTCACAGGAGAAAGATTGTTCTTGCATTATTTTTCAACATGGTCTCCTTTAACGTCAATGCACTTGGTCCATTGATGCTCAAGCTTTATCTCTTCATGGAAGGGTCACACCTTGAGCCTCCAGATCCTCCTCAACAGCACAGATGACTTCATCATCACTCTGAAAATGGCAATCACGTGAGTGGGATTTCAGTTTGGGAAACGGGTAGAAATCAGACGGTGCCAGGTCGGGTGAGTAAGGTGCACGGGGCAACAGTTCAAAGCCACATTTTGCTGTTTCTCCCACTGCCACCTGTGATGTGTGGAAGGGTACGTTGTCCTGGAGCAACATCATGCCAGCTCGAAGCATTCCTCTTCTTTTTTCTTTCATTGCTTCTTTCATTTCAGTTTTTGTGGACAGTAGTATGAGACTTTATAGTATACAGTTATGCCCCAAAATGGGAGTTACACCCCTTTTTTCTGGGTAAGGCCGAGAACTTTTTGAAGTACCCTCGTACTTAGTGCCAGTCCCAAACCTGGATAGATTGGGAAGGGTTGTGTCAGAAAGGGCATCCAGTATAAAAACTTATGCCAAATCAAATATGCAGATCATAAATTGGCAAGGATGATCTGCCGAGGATGATTTGCCGAGGTGACCCCTAACAGGAGCACCTGAAAGAAGAAAAGGGTTTTGTTGTTTGTTTGGGGTTTTTTTGGTGGTGGTGATTTGTATTTTTGGGTTGTTCGTCCATCTGAGATTCTTGTTAGAGTGACATCTCAAGAACAAATAGCTGAATGTTTGTAGGATTTCTATGGAATTATCATTGTAACCAGCAGAACCAGCATGGATTTACATTTTGGAATTGATCCAAACAGAGTCGAGGTCACAGCAAGGTCAAATGACCGAAATGGTCTTCCTTCAATAGCTTCCTTCCCATTTGTCATATGAAGATGTTACTTACGCAGTCATGTTCAGGAAATTGGGGCCCATTTGTAGATAGCTATGATCAAGAGCAAGGTCAAAAGCCTGAAATAGTTTTTCTTCAGCAGCTTCCTTTGTATTTGAAGTATATTTTCAGGGTATACAAATTAGTACCGGGAAGGACTAGGTTTGCTGGTGGCGGAGGCATCCCCATCGACTGACGTTGGTGTCGAGTTCGAGTTGTTGAAAATACTTGTCTGTCGGGCAAGAATAGCCTGGACATAAAATCTGCTCAAGCGACTGATTTGTCCATTCCACTCCAGCTTACTTCTAATGGCCTTGGGCCCCTATACCTAATGCAACTTGCTAACCTGGCCTAATGGTTAATGGCCAGGTTAGCCATTGGCCCCAGGTTAGCCTCATGGCCCTATACCTGATGCATCTCGGAAGCCATGGCCTGATGGTTAGAGAAGCAGCTTTGGGATCACAAGGTCGCTGGTTTGATTCCCTGGACCAGCAGGAATGGCTAAAGTGCCCTTGAGCAAGGCACCTAACCCCAACTCTCAAATCCCCAGGCTGCTCTGGGTACGTTGCTCTGGATAAGTGTAATGTAATGTAACCTACATATCCATCTTGTTGGCACATATGAAGAAACCATCTTTCAAACTAGAATAATGCCCCAGCTGACCCAGATCTCTCCAGAAGATCCAGCTTTCTGTTCAGCTGTGTCTGTCACTTAATGCATACCAGTCAGAAAGGACCCCAAGATCTAATTTTGAATAATCGGAGTAACCGATAATAGAATAAGCAATTCTCAAACGCAGTCTGGCCATCACATGATTAGCAGGCTTGGGGCCAGATGGGGTGTCAAGGAAACACTGACCTGTCAAATAAGTCTGTTTGATTCAAACATGTCAATGAGAAATGTCGTTTTCTCCCCCGAGCTCGGTCATTAAGCATGACCGGTTTGCTCACGGTTCACCATTTTGGCATGCAGATTCCATTACTTTGTGGTCCTAGCTTGAGTTTCAGAAAAGAAAAGTCTTCATTTTCTGACTGTCCTCTAATAGATGTGTGTTTTGAAACTAATGCTAGACATCTGTCTTTTCCAAATCCAATTTCTTGCCGATCCTTGATGTGAACATCGTTAGCATTCGATGAAGCTTTCCAGTTGTCATAGTGGCTTTGTTGTGCAACATGTTTCTTTGAAACATGGAACACTTAAATGAAAAATGGTGGTTATTTCTCAAAGGTTAGCCTCACTGACCTGCTATGTTGATGTCAGAGTGTACTAAAGGCACTTGGACATCCATTAGTCCATTTACCGAGTCCAAACCAAATGGGCTACATGCACTCGGTTATCAAGTATTTCCATTTTGAAATAGCACACATCTTGCCTCTTGGGTAGCGTTTACATTAGCAAGACAACAACATCTAACATTTTTGTTTTTCAGTCTTACATTAAAGAGAAAGTTTTGCAATAACGCTAGCTTGGATGGTTCTTTTTTATTTTTCTTTGATGAATAGGTGTTTTCTTACCTTTTATAGTTGAAGCATAGAGTATGACTGCTTTCTCCATCTTAATAAAATGCAAAACTTTGCAACTGTTGTATATAAGATGAATGTGGTTGCTTCGGTTTTGAGGAGCAACAAACAACGGGTGAAATATAGCGCCATTTTCCCTTATACTGGACAAGCCGGAAGCAGAAACGGCGAGTTGGTAATGGCGCAAAAGTTCAAATAGCCCATTGATACTATTTCGGCTATTCGGTTTGTTTTCATTTCGTAGCCCGTGTGGCACAGAGAAGCTTGTTAAGATGGCGTAGAGCTAAAAACATACCCCTGAAACTAAGGCCCTGTCCACACGGCAACGGATTCAGGTGACTCCGATACAATTGCTTATCGTTTAGGCCTGGCGTCCACACGGCACCGGCGTTTTGGGTGCCCAAAACGCAGTCTTTTTGAGAACGGGTTCCAGAGTGGAAAGATCTGGCAACGTTGCCGTTGTGAAGTCGTCTGGATGAGTAGAACGGATTTGTTTACGATGACGTCACAACCACATGACTGTCAGTGCTTCACGCCAGGTAGAAGTGTAACGAACTCGATGCGAGTTGTCAACAAATCCTATAACTTGGTTCATGAAACGCACTTACAAAATATTTTCACTGTGAATATTTATTGTGTAATGGTGCAAAGTGAGAGAGAGAGAGAGAGAGAGAGAGAGAGAGAGACTCTGCCCTTAGGGCAGAGTCAATCCCGCCAGCAAAAATAGGGAAAAAAAAGGAGCGATCTCACCTCTTCAGATGTTGGTTTAAGTCCGACAATACATTCCTCAAAAAGGGCGTAAAAGAGCAAATTAATTCCATCAACGTGTATCATTCAATTTATTCCGGACCATTAAAGACGCCGCCTTCCGCGTAGAATCATATGTCATCCTCGCCACCATATTGGATAGGTCAAAGCGGAGAATAAAGATTAGCTGCGTTTAACTGTACCAACAGGTTTACCGTCCAAACGAGATCACATGGGATTACCTTTCACAGGTGAGACTGGAAAAATACTTTTCATTGTATTTGGTCATTATAATGTAATTTTACGAACAGATTTTTCTGACTTTGTGGCTAATATGAAGTCTCGCGCATAATAGTTTATGCGCATGCGTCCTTACTTCTTCTATTGTTCTGGTGTCTCCGAAGGGATCGTCTTACAGCGCCCCTAGAGGTGTGGTATGTGTATTGCATCGTTTTCAGCAAGCGTTGCGTTGCCATATGGACCTGATATTTTACTGATCGTTGCCCATTTGGACACGATATATTTTTAAATAACATCTCGTTGCCGTTGTCGTGTGGATGTAGCCTAACTCTTTCTCTCATTGGGTAGAAGTATGGGAATGGAGAAGGTAAAGAAACCTTTTCAAAGAGCAGGTGGAAATCGCAAAAATCCTCAGAGCACAGAAAACTTGGGGCCAGTGTGAGTTATGTATTCTGAAGATATTACACGATGGTGCGAAGATGTGAAGTTTATCTTCGAGTGCTGAATCTGTACATCACGAGTGAGTGAAGCAAACGAGCGATACATTTTTTTCAGCACGAGAAGATAAACTTCATATCTTCAAGCTACCGTTTAATGTTCTTTATATTATATGGACACATCCACAGAAAGATACGCAAGTTAATCAAAAGAGTTTCAATTTTGAACCGGTTCTCCATTTTGACAACGCGCGTCCTGTCACTGGGAGTGACATCATCAGAGTGAACTATTGGGAATTATTATACATACAGGACACTTTTTTTCGATGGAATAAAAACACGTGTTCTATTCCCTTCTAGCGAGTTTCATTCATTTGGTTTGATAGCATGCAGTATTCTTAGCATATCGCTTATCCGACGTGTATTATGTCACTCGACCCAATGGAGAACGAGCGTTAAATATGGTTTGCGATATTGCATGGTTGTCAAGGCAACATGATGTCACACGTCGGAGACGTAAAACTTTGGTGCTAGCGAGCGACTGTGACACAAGTTGTAAACAAGCATGGCCGCCAGGTTCTCATCTCATCTCATTATCTCTAGCCGCTTTATCCTGTACTACAAGGTCGCAGGCAAGCTGGAGCCTATCCCAGCTGACTACGGGCGAAAGGCGGGGTACACCCTGGACAAGTCGCCAGGTCATCACAGGGCTGACACATAGACACAGACAACCATTCACACTCACATTCACACCTACGGTCAATTTAGAGTCACCAGTTAACCTAACCTGCATGTCTTTGGACTGTGGGGGAAACCGGAGCACCCGGAGGAAACCCACGCGGACACGGGGAGAACATGCAAACTCCACACAGAAAGGCCCTCGCCGGCCACGGGGCTCAAACCCAGGACCTTCTTGCTGTGAGGCGACAGCGCTAACCACTACACCACCGTGCCGCCCGAAAGGAATGTGTATGTATTATAATAATAATAATATTGGCTGGTTTTTTATCATGGTCTATCAGATATATTCCATTCAGCTAACATGTAGCAAATATCAGGGAAATATTCTATCCATATTCACTGGATATGAGCAATCGTGCGCTCTGATTGGCTACTCTACTCCCAAGCTATCAGCTCATATACCGTGAGTAGAGAAAAACAAAATGGCAGCGCGTGTTGCTGAACCAACCGAGGACGAAATAAAAAGTCTACTCGAAAACAACACCCATAAAAAAAAGGGGAAAAAAAAGCAACAAAATATGGAATAAAAGTATTTGATGGTAAGAACGTATCTTTTTATTTTATTTTTTTTCAAGAAGTATCATGAAAGCATTTTTCACAAATTGCTCCCATTATTTCGCCGGTTTGTTTACATTCTAAACGGAAATGATTTAGTCGGACGTTTTGTATAAAGTTTTTATTTCTCGAATTTGCAAAGAACAAAAATGCTCCGTTTCTCAAAATCCAGTGACTGGATAGAATAAAAGGTTTTTTTTTCCGCTCAGTTTCTTCATACATGGCAAGGCAAGTTTATTTATATAGCACATTTCATACACAGTGGCAGTTCAATGTGCTTTACAGAAGTAAAAGCAGAACAGTGAACAATAGAAAATAAAATTACATAAAATAATTGGGGAAGAAAAATAATAAGAATTAAACAATAGTAGAAATAAAATAATAAAATGAAATAAAAGTTCAAAAAAGGAATCAGCCTCGAGATTAATTATTATTATGGGTTTAACTCATAAAGCGCGCTCTTCCCGTGGCTCTTCCACGAGGATCACCAAAAATCGTCCCGCAGACAAAATCTACGAGGATCCAAATAAAATCGTCCCGCAGACAAAATCTACGAGATCACCAAAAATCGTCCCGCAGACAAAATCTACGAGGATCACAAAGCGCGCTCTTCCCGTGGCTCTTCCACGAGGATCACCAAAAATCGTCCCGCAGAGACAATCTACGAGGATCACCAAATAAAATTGTCCCGCAGACAAAATCTACGAGGATCACAGTAACGAAGAATTAAAGTAAAATCATTAAAATCCAAGATTAAAAAGAAATTAAAATAAAGAAAGTAAAATCATTAGAATCAAAATTAAAAGAAATTATGTGAAAGGAAATTAATTACTTAGGTAAAAATTAATCAAGTGAAAGCATCTGAAAACAGCTTTGTCTTGAGCCTGGATTTAAAACTAACAACAGTAGGAGCATTTTTGATCTCATCTGGAAGTTGGTTCCAAAGCTTAGCAGCATAGCAACTAAAGGCTGCTTCACCACACTTCGTTTTGACAGCTGGTATTACTAGCAAGTTTTTCTCCTGTGGTCTTAGGCTACGTTCACACTGCAGGCTGAAGTGACTCAAATCCGATCTTTTCGCCCATATGTGACCTGTATCCGATCTTTTATTGACAATATGAACGACACAGATCCGATTTTTTTCAAATCCGACCCAGGCCGTTTGGATATGTGGTCCTAATTCCGATTCCTATCCGCTCTTTTCATATGCGACTTCAGTCTGAACCGCCAGGTCGCATTCATCCGACTTAGACGCCATCAACAAGCCACAAACGTCACTATTCTGCGCTGAAGTAGGCGGCGGGTCTCTCAAAAAAAGTTACAACAACATGGCGCATAATCACGGGCGCAGATAGAGGGGGGGACGGGTGGGATTCGTCCCACCCAGATTTAAATTCACCTCGCTCGGTCCCCCCCACTTATAGGGAGGAAAAAACGTCTATGCTGTCTTTCTTTGCATAAGGCAAACCTCACGGAAAAATCAAAAGACTAATTACCATTCGGTTTATTGAGGTGCACGGCAGTGTATACATAGTTGCAACAACTCACATAAAACAAAACAAAGACTGATATTCGGTTGGTTGAGCTGCGCAGACTGCACAGGTTGCGAGCTCGAGCTTGGTTGCTATGGTAACCCACAACGAGTTTGACAGGCATATCGGGGTTGGGGTTGGTTTGCTGGCAGCTTTGTCCCCCCCAGTTCAAAAAACGTATCTGCGCCCCTGCGCATGACATCAATGCGAGGGACGCTTCGGGCTGTGAAGGTTCTGAATCTTCTCAATGGAAGGACGCAGAGGTTAGGGAGCTGATTTCCATTTGGGGGGATACAGCTATTCAAGCTAGATTGGATGGGTCATACCGCAACCGGGCGGTTTTACTTCCGTAAACACTGGCTATGCTCACTGCGTGTGACGTCGTCGTATCCTGCAATGTGCATGCGGAACACTTTTAGGTCGCTTTTCGTTCATGCTGAGGATCACATACAAGTCGCGTATATTTGTTAATGTGAACGACCTCACAAAAAAATCGGATTTCACAAAAAAATCGGAATTGAGCATTAAGCCTTGCAGTGTGAACGTAGCGTTAGAGACCTAGTTGGTGCATATAATTGAAACATATCCAGTAGGTAGCTGGGTCCCATCCCATGTAATGTTTTAAATAGAAGAAGTAGTGCTTTAAAGTCAATTCTATAGCTCACTGGGAGCCAGTGCAGAGACCTTAGGATTGGAGTGATATGGACTACCCTTGTTGTTCTTGTAAGAACCCTTGCTGCTGCATTTTGGATTAGTTGAAGCTCTTTGATGGTCTTTTTTGGAAGACCTGTGAAAAGGCTATTGCAGTAATCAACCCTACTGGAGATGAAAGCATGAATAAGTTTTTCGAGATCATGTTTTGACATGAGACCCCCGAGTTTAGAAATGTTTTTTAGGTGATAGAATGCAGACTTTTTTACCACTTTCATATGACTGTTGAAGTTAAGTTCGCTGTCAATAAGGACACCAAGGTTTTTGACAGTATCCTTTGCTTTAAGCCCCTTAGTTTCAAGAACAGTGGCAATCCTAAGCCTTTCCTCCTTTTTGCCAAATATAATTGCTTCAGTTTTATCTGCGTTCAGCTGAAGAAAATTGTGAGACATCCATTTGTTAATTTGGTCAATGCATCTATGAAGAGACTCAAGAGGGGCATAGTCATTAGGTGACATAGCTAAGTAAAGCTGAGTGTCTGAGGTGGGGTTTACATTAGACCGTATCAGCGGATCATCAGATTAACGTTTTTAAAACGATTAGTGTGCACACAGCAACACCAATACACGATTTGCGTGCACACAGCAATACCAATACACGGATACGCTCGGCTCCGCAGGCATCCTGCGCTCCAAACCACTCCGCCCTGAACAGCGAGTGCCCTCTGGAGGGTGCGCACTCCGGCCCTGCGCAGCTCACAGAGCGCGCGAGTGAAGTGCACAACCAGTGATTCGGGACTGAGCTGCTGTGTGTGTGATCCCAGCGCATATCACTTACCACTTGCAAGTGGAAGGATGGCAAGCCTAAAGACAATCATAACTACACAATGGGCAGTATTTGCATCAGTATTTGCAGTATTTTCATACTTTTATACTCTTTAATGAAAGGTGATGCAAGGCGGAAGTCCGCGCCGTTTTTCAGCAGTCGCGTCACATGACCAACACCAGCGAATCAGGAAGGTGGATGTCACAGTGACGTTGTCCAATGACGACGCCAGCTAGAGCTCAGCACAGCGTATCCACGTATCTCAATGTTTACTCAGCACCGGACCAGACACGATCTGGATTGAATACGTGGACCCTGGCGGATTCCCGTTTCCCGGCGTTTCCAGGCGGTTTAATGTAAACGGACAGTGCATCCGCGAAGAAAACGAGACAGATACGGTCTAATGTAAACTTGGCCTGAGTGTCATGGCTTATAACTATCAGCTCATGTGCAACTCCATTTGGTGGAATAATTGTTAAAGAGGTCACTCAGACCCGCGACGTATTTCATATGAAAAATGCGAGTTTTTTCAACACGAGAAGATAAACTTCAAGCCAACCTGTGATTTTTTTTTTTCTCTTTTTATTATATCGACACATTCACAAACAAAAAGTACCCAAATTTATCAAAACAAGTCATCGATTTCCTCACGAGTGACAGATTTATGCCGCAGTTGCCGTCCGGATGTACTGTAGTTCGGATGAAAAGTACAAGCGGTGTATTTCCCAGTAAAACACTCGCGTCTATATGATATAAACATCTACAGTATTTTTGTGTTTGTGATCCTCCATTTACTTTCTTTTTCTGTTCTCAGTTTAGAAAAAACATCTACGGGGGGGGATTTTTTTTTTCCATTCCTGCAAGGTTGGATCACAGATTTCTTACTCAGTGCGTTTACATGCACATCCAAATCGAGCTACTGTCGGTAATCGAGCTAAGGGTCCCAGCAGGGGTACCAGAGAAATCCAATCCTACATGCACACAAGGAAATCAAGCTATTGTGTGAGGTACATTGTGCACCCGAGCCACAGGTGGCGCTACACGCCCCATCGTGTTGGTACACTTCCGGTTGTCGTCATGAAGAAGAGCTATTCAAGAGTATAAACAAAGTTATCAGCAGTTTTGCCAGATACTGCTGACATTTTCCAGCCCAAAACATGTTCACATCCGCCAAAATGCACTTAAAACCGCCCAATCTGGCAACACTGGCAGTTCCGTGTTCACAAGGTCCGTGTTCAAGCTGTTAGGCTTGCTCTAACAGACTGTATGGCTACAAACTGTCCTGCGCAGACCACTGTTTTGTAAGACAACTTATTTTGCACAATTGTATATTTTTCTAAAGTCCATTTTTTGCTTACAATTTAACTTATGTCTTAATAAACACACGAAAAGTTCAATTGTTTTGTTTTTATTGACATTCTTCAGATGTTGGACATATATATACACACACACACACAAATACAATGACTTGTTTATGTACACAATTCACAGCTATGCAACAGCTGTACAGATGTATTTGGTGATACAGTAAGTGAGCTAAATTTTAACAGTGCAAACAATGCCACAAAAAGAAAAGATTCATTTCGTTGTCATGCCGACCGAGGCTGTTGTGTTTCCCTCTTGTGGTCTCGTCACTCGTCACTTCCGGAAGGGGCAGTGCTGAAGTAAGTAGCTCGACTACGTAGCTCGATAGGGTTTACACGCACTAAGTAGCTCGGCTAAAATCGCATAATCTAGGTCGCGTAGCTCGATTACGAGAAATCCAGTTCGGTTCGATTTCAGTCGCGCTAAGGTGTTTCCATGGCATTTAGAACTTCGATTTCAGTCGAGCAACGGCAGAAATTCGATTTTCTCTATGTGCATGTAAATGCACTGACTGAAAAGTTGACTTCGAACCAGACCGAGACCACCTCAGACGCGTTATTTTGGTCCATACTTGTGTATGATTGCAGTGTCCGTACTCGCCAAAAAGATCCGCGCCGAAAGAGAAAACACACGAGGGTTCGTTTTAAACTGATTAAAGTTTGCATATGTGAAAGCATTGTAAAACCAGTGCTCACGTCAAGTAGTTTTGGTTGATGGTCTTCTGGCTTTCGAGCTGCCTGTGATGTCGTCTTTTGTGCATGTGTGGGAGTGTTTTAATGCGTCCCAGCAGGGAAGGCTTGGCTCGCGCTCACTCCGTTGACACAGACATTGCTTTGCTTAGAATAAACAAACAGTGCATAATCATTACACTTATATTTTTCACCTTGAGTGTTCTCGGACTAATTAAGGAAAGTGTGGCTGCGGCAGCCGTCGTGCCAGCTGGCTGCCTCGTGCTCGCCGGACTGATGAATAAAGGCATAAATTGCTCATGGCAGACGGACGGCTCTCCAGCGACCCTTAAGCCCGGGGCAGTGGCCTGCTCCAATCGTAAATCTAAAGCCCTTTTTATTGATACGCCCTTTCCTTCCATCTCGTATCTTATTAACTCCAGCATATCACATTGGGGAAGCATTTATTAAAAAATGAAATCTCTGTTGTAACCGTTCACATTCAATATCACTTGGATTTCACCCTGGCTTCCCTTTTCTTGCTTCTTTTGTTCCATCTCGGTCATTGATGGGTCCCTTTGAGCTTTGCTGTCTGTCTCTCTCAACTGTTTAGAACCAGGTCCCGTCTGGTGTCTTTTGTTAGTGCTCCTTGTCCCAAGTGTCATGTCGGGATATAGGATTACGCTCCCTGGGGCCGTGTGCTTCTCCTGCTCTGTGTACTTTGATCCCAGATTGATTGGGCTCTTAGTTTCCAAGCTGATGTTATCTGCTCGAAAGCACCTTCCTCTAGGGAGATGACTATCCATCAAGGTCTAGTTTTGAAATACAGGCAGCCATTAGGGGAAATTTCCTGCCAATTAAGGACAAAGCTGAGTGCAGAGGTGACCATCGACGACAGATGTTCTCACATGGTTTATGCATGTTGGAAGGACAGGACGGGGGTTGTCAGGTGCAAAAGTTTGCAAACATTTTTTTTTTTTAACTTTTTAAATAATTTTGAAGAAAAATTCGTAGCATGTATTATCCGGAAACTAGTCGGATCTTGTATGCAGAGTCTTTTTCCCAAACTGTTGCGACAAAGCTGGAGGACATGAAGGTTGGTGTCCAAAAACCATCTATAGCAAGGGCGTGGTCTCATCTCATTATCTGTAGCCGCTTTATCCTGTTCTACAGGGTCGCAGGCAAGCTGGAGCCTATCCCAGCTGACTACGGCTACATCCACACGACAACGGCAACGAGATTTTATAAAAAAAAATATCGCGTCCACATGGGCAATGGATCAGGAAAATATCAGGTACATATGGCAACGCAACGCTTGCTGAAAACGATGCAATACACATGCCACACCTCTAGGGGCGCTGTAAGACGGTCCCATCGGAGACACCAGAACAATAGAAGAAGTAGACACATGCGCATAAACCCCTTCTTCTACCTGGCGTGAAGCACTGTCAGGAACAAGCACACAACAACAAGATGGCTGCGACTACATGAGGAAATCATGCCTTCTGTGTGTACAAATGAGTTTTATTAGTGCGCATAGTTTTATATAACTTAATTTTCTTATTGTGTGTGAACATTTTGAAAAGCAGTCTTATCCAATAAAAATTCAAGAAATGGTTCAGTTACTTGTTTATTTAAAAGAAAAGCTGTATACAAAAGTGAATGCAATGCAGTGGTTCATACAAAACAGCGAGAGTGCTGCTTGTTCTAGTCATGTGGTTGTGACGTCATCGTAAACAAATCCGT